>NW_019727432.1:50477-80731 GCF_002891405.2 Cryptotermes secundus
TTGGTGCGTGCAAGGATTGTCGCATATGGACTGGTTGTAACAGGTCTTCACCCTTCCTCCCTCCCAACAACAATGCAGCGCAAGCCACTGTCCTGCTACTTGCGACTATGCTTCTCATCCTTATTACGCGAAACAGAACGCTACGTCTACAGACGCTGCCTGTACTTAGAAGGCGTATGCTTCGTTGGAAAGAGAGCATTAAAATGTATCTTAAAGTAAAGTCATATAGCATTATAGGTTGGAGTCATGTGGCTCAGGCAAAGCGCAAAAATTACTTTGGCGTGACAGAGTAGACTGCTTTAAAAAGGATCTTAAATAGACGAGTGTATCGTGTTAAGGGATGGACTGGATTCGACAGGCCCTGGATATGGGCAGTAGTTCGATATCATGTGAGGTCCTGAGGTTTCGTAAAATGTGAGCTACTTCGATGTTTCCAGTGAGGACTCTGCTTCAAGAAATTTATTATTAATTTAATTACAGCTTACATTTTCACCGAAATCAAGTTTCATTTATTATGCCATAATTGTCCTCATCCTCAGGATTTTAACTGGATACTTTTAATTGAAAGTTATCAGATTGATACAGGCTTATTTCTTCCTGTGTGTTTTGATAAAAATAAATTGTAAACGAAAAATATTTTCGTCTCCTTCGATGGGGGTATGAATGAGACATCAAATTATTGAGGTTTAATTAATCCACCCATTTTTAGAATCTGTCATTACTACTCTTCCTAGACTCCGCTGTTAGAATCTCAGTCCAGCGTATATCTCTACCTGAATTGACATTTTTGGGTTTAAATTTAATTCTAATTCGTATTTGATTCTTCTTATTCGAATGTCCTCATAATAAATGTGCCAGTTAACTGAATTTGAATTCAATAATCAATAACACAAAACTGAACTCGTCAACATTAATGGTCCTCTATAAATCAACGACGTGACAGGAGCAGCTTCATGAGCTGCGCAGTCGCAGTGTAACTTCGTTTCGTAGTCAATAGAGAACGGCGTTTGTAAATTTGAAGACTTGTTCATAAAAAGCATTTGAAACTTCTCGATGCCGGTATCTGAAGTAGAGAAACTCACGGATCTTGCCAAGTAAATATGGAAACAATCTAACTTTTGTCCCGCCTAGTCGTTCATGAGTTTATTTTGTCGCGAAGTAAGATTTAACAGAAAAGTTCGAAATTTCAATAACCCTCCTGTGTTTTAAGTCTATATAATATTCTCACAGGAGAACAAACTTCAAAATGCCGACGTGTACCCGTCACAAATTCTGATGGATCAATAAGGGTGACATTCTCGAAATCAATGAGTTTTGCATTGATGGTGTATGACAGAAAACACAAATTTATGTTGTTTTTATTTTTTTGGTAGTGGTGGGGTTGGTGTTACTGAAATTATTGTTTTCTGTAGAGTAGCGGCAGGAATCGCGTATTGTTATGCAATTTGGTTAATACACAGAGTAGGTCTACCATAACAATTAAGCTTATTTCAATCAGGTTAATGTATGACAATAAAGAGCAATAGAAAGTGAAGACAAACACTGAATATCTAATAGAATAGAATAGACAAAAGGGTGGTAGAGAATCAAGCTCTAGCGCACAAAAATAATACAGAACTGGGTGCATTTAAAATATTAGCTTGTTACAGGAATTTTCTATAATAGACACTGACGTTAAAGTGACAAAAACAAAAACTCAGTGAAAGTATGAAGCGACACGAACCTTAGAATACACTGAATAGAGGACAACAGTGACGGTCTGCTTTTTCTTGCTGCCCATGAATTCAGAGAGCCTGCAGTGTGTGACCATTAGTCACATAATCAAAAGTTAATACATTTTAAAATACTATTATGAAATTGAAACATCAGAATTCATGCCTTCTAGGCAGTTTCACTGTGTAGTCAGGTGGGTGGGCTCCGGTATCAACGTTTCGAAATAACAGACGGATTTCATATTCAGGGTAAATATCGCAGTACCAAGAAATGTCTTATGTTGATTAAGATGTGCTAGTTCAGTATGTGATTCATTTCGAGCAAGGGTAGACTCAAGGTACATGATTCTTTTTGCTTATTTTCTTTAATTTTGCTTCAGAATATGCTCTCATAAAAATCTAAGAATTCTTGCCAATTATTATTATATTCAGGGTATGTTAACGCGTCTTTATTCAACTTAAAATAGACTACACAGTACAATTTTTCAGTCATTTTGCATGTATATGAACCGCAGAGTCATATTTTGGCGGAAGAATATAAATTGCATGTATTTGAAAATGGATTGCCCAGGAAAGTGTTTGGACATGTGACGGACGAAATACGACTAAGTATATATATATAAGATAAACACCGTCTTAAGTGTAACAATTTTATTGTAGTTCTTTCTTCTTTCCCCTCACTCCACACTACATGTTTCGGCCCTAAANATATGTTTATACTGTTATTTGTACTTACTCTGTGTAGGCTCTCTCTGTGTGTGTCGCTGCTTATCTTTAATACGTGTGCTGTCTGGTGTATTTTGTGTTGTGTTTTATGTTGGTGAGTGTTGGACGGGGAATGGATAGTGGGGGGAGGGAGGTACCGTTAGTCTGTATAGATTTCGTGTATAGTTTGAAATACGTATATTGTGCGAGTGTAACAGGATGCTCAAATATAATATTACGACTAAGTACATTAGTATCAGTAACTTCATGATTTAATACAAGGCATTTAATATTGCCAGGATGCTGAAAGCGGAGTGACCCCTGCTTGTGGCTTGGATAAATGAGGAATTCATACTGGAGTTCAATGGAGAAGTTTCTTGGAGAACGACCATTTGGGAGATCAGTCAGACAAAAGGGTAAAATTAGGCACCTAGGCAGAACGGTTATGAAAGTAAGAGATAGACGAAGTTAGGTCAGAATTGTTATATTGGTAAGCTCTGGTGTTATTAACACTGAACCTTTTATATTGTACAGCCTTATGATTTGTCATATCCCGTATCCATTGGGCGATTTCTTCGGCGGTAAAGCGGCCGGATCGTGAAACTGATCACTCACTTCCATATCCCGTATCCAGTGGGCGATTTCTTCGGCTCCTAATTTCTTAGTTGAATATCGTCTCACAAAATGCCACTTGAATTTCGTTCATGGAATTTATTTTGTTTTGTTGCTGTGGTCACCGAGCGGTCCATGCGCTCTGTGCGTGTGTCACGGACAGTGAGCGAGCGTCTTCATATTGCCGAGTATCACTTTAACAGCAGGAAATGCGAATGTAATGCCTTTCCATTCCAGACACGGTCTGCTAGATTCTGTTTTGGAAATTCAAGTTTCTCTTCTGTCATTCACACAAGAGAAAATGGCGTGTTTATACTGTATATAGAGAAACCAGGGAATGCAGAATGTTAGTCTTTCATTTTACATGTAACCATATTACAACAGCCACCCCATCTGTTATAAGTTTGTATTACTACAGTGTACTCGCTAGAATACGAACTTTACGATCTCTAGCTTCAGAGCTGCACTCTAAATTACTCATATTATGTCATTATTCCACAGTGTTATTCCAAGTTCTAGTGAAATTCAAAATAGCGCAAATCTCTTGAGGATAAACCATTTATATGCTTTTCTCTAAGTATGATGTTAACAGTGAAATATGTAGGACATTTAATAAGTCTAAATAAATACAGTTAAGTAGATTAGGTACCAGTAATAATGTTCCTTATACGTAATAAGAGGCTAATACGCTTAATTTCATTTGTAAGTAGAGACTAAATGGCATGTAACACGAATATAAGGGAAGAGGAATGCATATAGGATATTGGTGGGAAAGCCAGAAAGAAAGAGACTGCTAGAAAAACCAGGACGTAGTTGGATGGATTTAGAGAAGGTGGTTACAGACGCAGACATCAACACAAGGGGAACTATATTCTATAAGTCAGTTCAAATTTTGGCATTTACAGATGATATTGATATAATTGGTAGAACACAAAAGTCTATGAAAGAAGCTTTTCTTAATTTGGAAAGAGCAGCAAAAAAGATGAATCTACAAATAATCCAAAATAAAGCAAAGTACATGCCGGTAGCCAAGGAAGACTGTGCTAATGGACCTACATATATTGAAAGTGGCTCATATAAATTTGAGGTTGTATGTAGTTTTACTTACCTTGGATCAGAAGTTAACTGTAAAAATGACATCAGTGATGAAATAAAAAAGCGTCAAATAAATGTCTCCATGGCCTTAGGAAACAGCTGGAATCCCAGTTAATGCCCAGGAAAACCAAAACTATGATGTATAAAGTACTTATAAGATCAGTGCTATCTTATGCCTGAGACCTGGCCACTGTCAGGATCGGACGAAACACTGTTAACTATATTTGAAAGGAGGATCCTGAGATATATCTTTGGACCAGTGGAAGAAAATGGAATATGGAGGAAGAGGTATAACCATGAGCTATACGAACTGTTTAATGAACCAGACATTATTGGATTTATAAAGGTGAAAAGGCTTGAACCGGCTGGACACTTAATACGTGCCAGTGAGAATAGAACGATTAAGAAAATACTTAATACTAAACCAGAAAGAAATAGGAAAGTGGGAAGACCAAGATTGAGACGGGAAGAATGTGTGTGGCAGGACATAAGAATTTTGGGTGTAAACAACTGGAGGAATGTAGCATCGAATGGAAAAGAATGGCGAGCAGTCCTGAGGAAGACCAGGGCTCACAGAGGGCTGTCGTGCCAGTGATGATGATGATGTTGATAAGGTGGATGGATAACGTTAAAATGGATCTTAGAGAGAGAGAGAGAACGGGATGGAATGGACTGGATTGATCTTGCCGAGGCTAGGGGCCAGTGGAGGTGAACCTGGTAGTGAACCTCCGGACTCGATAACATTTCTGGAATTTCTTGAGTTAGTTTATGTAGAGACCACACAGGAATTATAGCCTTGTTCGGCAGTTATGCGATTTATTGATACCGCTGTAGTGCACAATGGGTCCCATTTACGTCAAATATATCAGATCGAAAAATTTCGTTATATCCGGTTTTAAAATGTTAAAAAATATTCCTAACAAAACATATAAATAAATTATCATCTGTCAAATGTAGCACTCCAGACTGTATTGTTGCATATTAAATTGAAAGTCAGATGTGAATTTTGTACGATCGGCTTTTCTTCTGACGCAAAATAGAGCAAAGTTACGAATTTACATGTTTCTTTCTCGAAACAAAGAGAGACGTTTCGAAAAAGGTTTTGTTATAATAATCCATACTGTAGAGCAAAATTGCAACTTCTGCAGAAATTTCGACGTAGGTTAGAAAGGTTTTTGCTGTAATATATTTTTTTTTGCAGAGCCTGTTCTGGCTTGGCGTGCGGAAAATGGAGGAATAGACGGGCATTAAACAATTAAAGAGGGCTCTCAGTAGTAACAGGGCATCCAGAACTTACTCAGTCACGGACCAATTGGAACAGAAGCTGTGGTGAAGTTCGACCTAGCTGACACAGGTTTAAGTTTAATTAAATTTAACCAATAATGCTCATGGTGTTAATATGTTAGTATTTTCATACCTGTTCGCCCCTAAGTATGTCACACAGGATTAGTAGGCAAGAACATATTCTTGCACTATGCTCTCTTTCACGTTTCTGGACCAAAGGGTTAGTTACCATGCCAATTGATTAATGCCAATTGGCCGTATTTTTATTTCAGTTAATATAGAAATAACGTATGTGGGATGAAATATGAATAACGGATATATATAAGGAAAACGAGGACCAGAATTGTTTGTAACATATCGAGAAAATTTTTGATGAACGAACTCCAATTTTCTTTTCCATGGCACTACAGCCCCAGTGGGCCTAGGCCTACCTCCATTAACTTCTCCGTTCTCTTCGGTTTTTCTAGATTTTATACATTCGGTAGGACTCCTTGGGCGGGTGATCAGCTCGTCGCAAGGCCTCTACCTGTAAACAAACTAAATATCCTTGCCTTGAGTGGGATTCGAACCCACGATCCCGGTTTCCAAACGAGCGAAGACAGTACATGCCGAACTCCAAATTTACCTATCGATATAAACAGAAGAGCATGTAATGAGGGAGTCCGGTAGAAAGAAAGTATATCAGTCTCAGTCTCTGTAAACTCAATAATCAAAGACATTGATGATGGTGATAATTGTGAGAAAAGCGACATTTAGCCTTAATTTGCTCACCTTAAGAAATATTCTGTGTTATTAAGACTTGAGCATACGATTATGTTACTGTTACACGTTAATAGAAGATTGAACTAACGTCATATTAAAGTCATTTAAGCGAGGAATTCGAAAAGTTCTGATCTGGCTCTACTAAAGATGGCAAATGTGTAGAGTTGCAATGAACAGTGGCTGGTTCGTCCAGAAAATATTAGGCAGCCATGCCACACAAGCTGCCTTCATTGCCCTGTGGGCTTTCTTCTGCTGTCCGAATTCAGCTCTCAGTATGTAATAATGGTCAACGTCGCTAACTCGACACAGCAGAGGCTCTACCGAGAAGTCAGTAGTTCCTTAACTGGTCAAGGCGTTACCTTCCTTTTGTGGAACCCAGGGGCTCTACTCCTTCACGACAGACTGCATTTAACTTTATCCATGCATCATTTTAACAGTTCATTTCCCTTAGACCAATTTTAACATTAGTCACATACCCCCGCCCAAGATTCTTGATTGGTATTCATTGTCCTGTATTCATTTCCCATTCGTTCTACTTACCCCACCAATCTCAACCTGCCTCACGAACCCCTTTTAATAATATAACAATCAATGTACATGCTTGCTTAAGTATTCCGTGAGCCTTCACATCCATGTGCAACTAACGGAGAATGACATAAAAATTAAAGCCGTTTTTCACTTTACAGGCTTCAATGACGAGCCATTCATTGTTACTTACCCTATACAACAACACTTACTTACGGAGCAAAGCCTTTCTTGAGGAGAAGCCAAATCTGCAGCTACTCAAGAAATTCCTAGCATTTTATGGAACCCGAAGGTTCATTATCATGTCCACAAGAGCCCTCCACTGGTCCCTATCCTGAGCCATATCTATCCAATCCATACCACCCCATTATCTCTGTAAGATCCATTTTAATATTGTTCTCCCACATACGCCTTGGTCTTCCTAGTGGTCTCTTTCCTTCTGGCTTTCCCACCAATATCCTATATGCATTCCTCTTCTGCCCCATTCGTGCTACATGCCCTGCCCACCTCATCCTCCTTGACTTGATTATTCTAATTATACTTGGAGAAGAGTACAAGTTATAAAGCTCCTCATTATGCAGTCTTCTCCAACCTCCTGTCACTTCATCTCTCTTCGGTCCAAATATTCTCCTCAACACTCTGTTCTCAAACACCCTCAGTCTGTGTTCATCCCTTAATATCATAGACCAAGTTTCACACCCATACAGAACCACAGGCAAGATTATAGTTTTGTATATCCTCATTATTTGTGCTTTTGGGCAGCAGACGAGAAGACAAAAGGTTCTGGACTGAATATACGACAACACTAGCCGTTCTTTTTGTAGTTATCACGATGTATAAATTCTAAAAGCAGAATTTGTATACTCTGATAAATTAATCAAAGGAAAACAATAAGAACGAAGAAATTTAAAACAATCTGCTCCCGTGACACAACTTTCACTTAAATAATCACAGAACTCTGTGGCTTTTATGATATAAATTACTATGTGAATTCTATACTTTGACTGCAGACGTAATACACGTTAGGCACTGAAGTTATTGTTGCGGTCTGCGCGTTGTTCATTGAGGCTGTCTCCCGTTTATTTAAAGGCAGTATGGTTCTGACGGGCACGTCCATGCTTTGCAGCCCCGCACAATACTGTGCAGTAATTGAATTACGTTTAATTTAGCGTGAATTATGTTATATATCTTGTGCGGCGTTACGAAAGGTTATTGCGTATTCATGTATAATTGAGTGGCCAAGCGGAATTATACGAAGCCCAGAAATTCGGTTTCCTGGGAAAACTCATTACGAGTATATTTTGATATGAGTAGTCTTATCAAAGAATTGTATTTTAGAATATAACCAGTTCAGGCTCCGTACTCTACGAAGAACAAAGTAACATTGGAACGGGCATCAGAAGATCATTTTATTTTTATAAAATTTTGGAGATCTGAATATGCAAGTCTCTATTTTTAAATCCTCAATAGTGACTTTAAAACGATCTTAACGACAAAAATTATATAATTTTATTGCAAAAAATTGTTGAATATAATCAAGAAATGAAAAATATTTAGTTAAAGTTATTTACACAGGAGTATAATTACTCGTCGTGTATATAATAATTAATGACTGACATATTTATTTGTATATTCACTTTCAATAATGTTTAATTCCCCTTTGTTATGATGGAGATAAAGTCAAGAGCATGAGATTGGCGGGACGTGTAGCAGCGTGGGGAAATGTAGAAATTCATACTACATTGGTCGGAAAACCATGAGGGAGATAACTTTGGGAGGGATAGTCGTGAGTGCGAGAATAGCGTTAAAATGAATCTTAATAAAATCTTATGTGCTGTAACAGTGTAGTCTGGATTAGAATAATTCAGAGTAGAGACAAAGTCGGACTTAATTTGAGCACACAGTGAGCTTTCATGTTACGTAAAGGTAGTAGAATTTGTTTAACAACTGCACTTATCTCAGATTCTTAAAAGCAACTCTCTTCCATGGTGTTAGTGTCATTTTAAGAAATATCTTGCTAAACGGCTTTATTGGAGTTACTAACCACGCTAAACAGTACTTGGATTGTTCTTCTTATTTTATTTGATATATTTACTCTTGATCTTATCGTTTTACCAAATCACGGCCGTAGTTATCCTTTGCAGTTTAGTGAGCTAGAAACTTAATTATAAATATTCCTCCCAGCTAAACCTCAAGAGCCGTCTTCTCTGTTACAACTTTCTTTATACTGGAGTGACGGGTGCCGCAAAATTCATATCTGACGTCCTTCATCGTTTGAAAGCCCCCACAGATAAGGCTGTGACATGCGAAACTACAAAAGCGAGCGAACGGAGTCACTTTAAATTATTTATGAATGTATAATGTACCTATAAAATAATACATATGAGATTAAGCGACAAGAGTATCACTTTACCTTTATGTTCTTATTTTCATACAAGGACAATTTCCCAGAGAAGTTAAACCATTTTCTTCAATTAAAAGCAAATACATTCCATGGAGCCTGTCTTTGTATTCGCAGCACATTTCACTAATTAACTCCACTGAATAAATTATTCTTGAGAAATTAATAGTCGCTTACTTACTTAAGGAATATTCGAAGAATCGTCGCTATATTTATAAGAGCCCGGCACTTTACCGTATCCTGAGCCAGATTAACCTAGTCCATACAAACTTAGGTCCTCTAACCTTTGAGACTGATGATAATACTAAGCCTCCATATGCGCTTAAGTCTCGCTGGTGATTCTGGTTTTAGCATTCTCACTTCACTGCCTGTGCGCAGCTCCGTCCATGTATTGAATTCACATTTCGGGGCTCCTTGTCTCTTCTTATTACTGTTTAACACTTGCCATCAGCAGGTGTATGCAAACTGTTGCTCCGTTGTTACGCTGCTGTATTCTGCGGGTAATGTAAAGTTCTTGTAAAATCTTTTATAGGGCATTTCTTATCGTGGTTACTTCTCTTTGCACGAGCTTCGTGGATATGGTGTGTCTGTAATACGTAATAAAATGTAATGAACTCCCAGGTGAAGTTTTTCTTCAGGGTCCCCGACTCGAAGTGTATATGCATTTCTCATCTCTCCATTGCCTGCCATGTGTATATATGTATATGTAAATATATCACGAACGCATGTTATAAAGTCGCGTTATAATAGTCTCCCGTTATTCTTCGCGTGATGCACGAAACTTCCTGCTTCCAGCCGTTCTACATTTTCTCCGAAGTCTTCTGTAGGTTTTGAACTGTTATAAGCGAAGGATGTGGAGTTTCCGTGTACAAAATATGGAGGGTTTGTAGTATCTGTAAAGTTTACGTGTTAATTCATACTTCCTTATACTGAGTATAAAATTTCCGTGTGCTTAAATGAAACTACATAATATATTTATGGTTACGTGGTAGCGTAGTTGGTTGAGGCACTATGCTACAAGATGAAAGGTACGGGGCTCGAGTCCTTATGAGGTCATTGGATTTTTTCGATTTACTTAATCCTTCCAGCCACGATATGGTCTTGTTGTCGACTCAGCCTCTAACAGAAATGAGTACCAATAAAGATTGCTAGGGAGTAAAGGGTGGCGGGCGCGTAATGCTGACAACCTCACCGCCATCTCTGAGCCGATTATCTAGAAGATGTAAGAGCCTCGACCTCTCACACCCCCATGGGCCTTCGCGTCCTGTTACAGGGACAACTTTACTTTTACCCTTATACGCAGCGTACGAGTATTTAGCTCTTCATTAAATGAATGCATCTGCAGATGATCTACAGCGTCAAGACTGGCTCCGGGGCCCACTCAGCCTCAGCAATAGGTATCGGGGCTCTTTCCCGGGGGAAAAGCGACCTAAGCGTGAAGCTGACCATTCATCTCAATCTAATGTCGAGGTCAATGCGTAAAGCTATACCTACACTTAATTAAGTATAAGGGCAAATTTACCCTTACTTTTAATGCATTATATAAATATTTATAATAAGTAAAAAGTAAGTAAGTAAAGTTATTCCTGTACCAGGCCGTGAAGGCCCATATGGTTGTGAGACGTTGAGGGTCCCACACTATCTAGACAATCGACTCAAAGANACTACGCTACTTGTAATTAAGTATAAAAATATATAATGTTAAATTGCGTTGTCCCCTCACCCAATATCGCAGTAGAGTAATTTGTACCCCGCTTATATTTGTGAAATCCCAGGTTCGATGATCGATTCGGTTGTTTTCCAGAAATGTTCTCTTTCTTCAGGAAAATATTTCGATAGTGCCTTTAAAGAGGTATATTGCCAGTCTCTTCCATATCCTTAAAAATTTATCATCCACTACCTCCCCCCCCCCTTTTGACTATGTACAACTTGTGCTGTTGATAAATTGTCGTAATAGTAACACGTTTTTTGTTTCAGTTGTCTCAGAACTATCAGAAATGTGCTTGCTTTATGACACACTGACTTTGTAAACAGCTGCTCGTTCTGAAATATGCGACCTATAACCGTCCTAAGAGGAATCAATGCATCACTCTAGTATTTTTTACTTCAGTTGTCTGTCTTGTTTTAGATTACCATTTTCTGGAATGTTGAGGTGCTCAGTCTAGTAAAAATATTCACCAAAATTTGGAGAAAAGTGCTCCTCCGTCAACAGTGTTGAAGAGTATCACCTGTCCTGGAAATTGAAGCAGCGTGTTCCACCGAAACTGTGGTAAATATCTGCTAGACTACACGGTGTCACATCTCAGAGCGCAGCAATATTCCTAGTCGCCGCCGTGAGAATCTCGAATTTCATGTACCCCATTGTGGTTATACTTCCCGCTACACAGCAATGTCGGAGAAGTTGCCGCAGGGGCGCGGCGATCTGTTACTGTAAGTCGCCAAAAAAAAATCCGTCGCTAAGCAACCGAGACTGACGTTTAAATATTCTTTTGTGGCATCATTTCTGCTGAGGAGCTAACGGACAGAAGATTCACAAATGTCTCTTGTTTTCATGTTTTCGTCTTCTGACCTAGTATCCACCTCATATTTTTAATCCCAGGAATCATATGGTTGCATCTTCTTGCCTTGAGTATCTTTCGGGCCTTTTGGTTATCATATATAATTTCATACTTCTGCTAGTTATTGTATTTATATAGAATTTCAAAGGCGTGGACTTCAGTACAATTTTATTTGCTATGAAGCCGGGGTTCCGGTCTAAATGAATCGTGTGTACCGTACTTGACAGATGTAAATGGCCGCATTGTGCTGTAATATTCTGTGAATTGGAAATGATTCTGAAAAAACTGATGGCTGCCTATTTTACGGCATTCGACTAGGAGAGTAAATCAGAATCTCTGTGTAACATTTCACGTTATCAAGTCGGCGAAGTTCGGATTGCGGCTTTTGGCTTCTGTGACCTGGAAGTCTTGTAGTTGGATATTACCGTATTGGAAGAACACGCTGCCTCCGTTAACATAGTCGAACCGAATCGTGAATGTAGAGGCAGTATGTTTCTCTGAAATGTTATATATAAGACTGTGTGGTCTCACAAATTATAAGACCACATGCTGAGTTCAAAATCTCATTCACGTAGTCGTCGCTCCTGTGGATTTTAACTGGTACCTCAAGATTATAATTCAAACTCGCTACAACTTTGCAGGCGGGCCGGTATAAGTAGCAGGGGGCGACAATCAAGATGCTGGCAGGGGAATGTAGAAAATAGAAGGGAATTTGTAGTGGAACCAGAGAGATGTAGAAATGAGGAGCACGTACATTTTCCTGAACTTCTGATACACAGGTCGGAGTTGCACGAGAGTCATGAAATGATGTCGAACCAGAAGCTGGGAATTGTATATAGTTCTTCGCAGAGAAAATGCTGTGCTATTATTTGAAGAAGCCAGCACACCTGAAACGTAGTGGGTTACAAATTGAAACTAGTACCATAAAATCAGTGAAATTTATTCCTGAAGCAGATTAATTCCCAAAGACTGACTTTTGAAGAATTCTTGAATTTTTAAAGTGCATATGATTATTGTTTAATGTGTAAAATTCTGTTCTTAAAAGCTGTATTTATGAAAGAGTAAAGTGCGTGAAACACAGAATACCATAAACATGATACTCTAGAGTCTAGACTGTAGAGTATCATGTTTATGGTATTCTGTGTTTCACGCACTTTACTCTTTCATAAATACAGCTTTTAAGAACAGAATTTTACACATTAAACAATAATCATATGCACTTTAAAAATTCAAGAATTCTTCAAAAGTCAGTCTTTGGGAATTAATCTGCTTCGGGAATAGAGTCTAGACTATTCGACGGAATTGATAAATATTTCATTTGCTTAAATCTTTCAGTCCTAGTGGTTCCCATACCATACTTGTTTTAACGTGCTAAAATTCTGCATTCTGCCCATAGAGTGTAATTATGTGTTTCTGATTGTTCTCACAATAAACAGCGATATTTTCCCTTAGCAGCATTAACGTGTTCGGTATTGTAGCGGAGACGCAAAGTGTTACCTGCGAGGTACAAACTTAAATTTTGTATATTATATAGGAGAAACGAATGTATTCGCAGTATAGGACAGAAGAAGCCTGGCATAGAATATATAAGAGGCTTAAACTTGACGGTGGCCAAGCTTACAACGGTTCAAGTGACTAAGTTGCTGTTGTAGCGTACGATAAATACGATAGGCATGATCTGCTTTGCAAAGCTTGGACCGACAGAGGACAAGTATATGGTGCAAAAGCAAGAATTTTCAATAACATGCCATATGTGCAATACGTACACCTAACAAAGGCCAAGTACTTATATTCATAAGAGACAAACCCATCCTCTCGTCAGAAAATGTTACATAAGGTATATGGCCGCAAAGTTAATTTAAAATATCTGGTCCTGATCCTCAAGGGGCTTAGTGGTGAACCCTCAGTCGTAAAGTAACTCTGACTCTGGCCCAGTCTTTAAAGATTAAACAGTTCTCGAGACTATTACATAGCACAGCATTTATGACGTCTACATAAATTTTGAGTTAATGTGTGACGAAATACAGCAAATTTGTAGAGAACAGAAGAACGTCTCTGTCTTCACTACAGCAAGCGCTTTGTTCCCTGTAACCATTTGTATCGTTCTATTGTTGTTTCATCTGCATAGAAAAGGCAAACATCTGAGTGCTGCACAAAATGCAACTTCAGGGTAAACAGAAAGTCATATAATTAACAGAGATGTTCTCTAAACCAGTGAAACTTCCGTGGACTGACTTCATGTAAACCTACAGTAGAACATAGTTTTACTCCACTAATTCAAAAGTTTAATAAACTTAACTTAGTGTAATATGGAACCTACTTCAGAGCAAATTTTGTTTTCTGCGATTATTTTATTTTAGCGTTCATTTCTCATCGGCTTGTGTTGTGTTGCCATGAATTACAGCTAAATTAAGAAATGTATTTGGATTATTATATTTTTTCTGTTTCTGAGCAGAGAAGGAATATATTGCATATCAGATTCAAACTAATTTCACGGTGAATGGAATTTCTTGCGCAACTAATAATTATTCAGCTGGCCTACTTCAAGTGTGCATCAAGTGTACACAACCAAGAATTATTTATAATGTTGACTGCTTTTGCGAAACTCTAGAGCGCTGTAATACACTGCAAATGACAAAAACACACAGCAACTCGCTCTCCAGTTTCCGGAATGTGTTGACGTTTCTAAACACCCCGACATGTTAATCTCCTCTGCAACATTAAGACACACAAAACTAATCTCATCTCCGTCTCGGGAGTTGCTCCTTGCCTTCTCTTAATATAGGACTGCGTTCCCGGCATGCAAGTCTTCACCGTGTCAGGATACAATTACCCAGACGCAAAACACGAAATCATGGCATTACTGTTTCCCACCTCCTCTACCCTAGCCGCGTCCCTGTGGGCCGCACCCCTTCTAATTCTTTCCATCATATATCTGTGCAATTTGCTGATTCCTCGTTCAGTTCGATGTGGGTAACATATGAGGACACATTTAATTTTATTCCATAGTGGAAACATTAAATTAGCTTATCTATGGTTAGAAGTGTTCAGAGTTCATGGATACTGATCCAGAGGTCCGGATTCGATTCCAGGCGCTACACAGATTTCCTGAGAAGTAGTGGGTCTGAAACGGGGTCCACTAAGCCTCGTGATGATAATTGAGGAGCTGTTTCAAGGAAATAGCGACTCCGGTCTAGAAACCCGAGATTCACGGCCGTGCGGATTCGTTGTTATGACCACGCGACACCCTCTATCATCTAAAATTGGCACTAATTTCGCCGACAAGCGGCGGTGGCTCGGTCGGTATAGTTCGCTTGCGAACTAAAACCGCGGAGTTTGTTTTTTTTTGTACGTAGATGCGTCTCAATGAATATACATCGATTAAGAAATCATAGGAAACGTGTATCATTGAAGTTAAATGTGACAAATATTTTGTTCAATGTCGTTTCCAATAGGACACAACAAAACAAATATCAAAATGTTATGTACATACATAAATAATTTAAATTCTGTGAATAATTACAAATTTATCTCGTTATTTATTTTATTTCCCCCTTGGTAATTTTTTGTTCCGTATTTGCGCTCGGTTGTGAATATATATGTGTACTGAACTAGCTTGAAACCTCGATATACGAGTAACATGTCGCCAACATCACAATCAGCCTCTTTCATAGCTTATTTACTATTGTTTTGGAACTGAACAGGCATACAGCATCGAACGCATGAGTTCGTAAGTCGTATTTACTCTTTATACTCATAGGCACCGTACAACATAAGTTCATGCGTTTTCATAAGTTTAATTAGACCAAAATACATAACACTGCTCTAGACTAGAAAACTAAATTCTGGGTACTCGTTTAATATGTTATGAGCGGTACCGCTCGTAGGGTAAACACGGTATTCCTGAACTATTTTTACTTCTAAGGTTATTCCACTTTTAATTTGAGAGTTTGATGACGATGTACTGTTAGCATTTTAACAGAAACGGCGAATGAGTTCTGTTAACAGTGTCAGAAAGAGGGATAGCTTGATGGTAAGGTAAAAACGTCCAGGTCTTGACGCTTATGTCGAGTATCGAGTAAAATGTCAGAAGGCGGTGATTGAAGCTTCCTTCAGATTGAAGGGAATACAGTTCCTTTAGGATAAGAACGAAGAAACTCACTGAATACCTTACTTATTGGAACCAAATCACCGACAGAAAGTAGATCAGAATAGTCATTGTTCCTTAGAATATTTAGTAACAAGGGGAAAATTTCGCTTTCTTTAAATCAGCGGTATTGTAGTTAAATGGCCGGAGAATTGTTATATTCGGGGCATAATATACTTAATTCCTGTTCATATGATTTCTGTATGTTACTGTGCAACGGGAAATTTGTTGTTTTCCCTTTTTTCAATTGCTCTTCCAGCCCATTCAGGGCCTAGGCTTCTTGTTCAGTTCCGTAATCATTTTTCACACACGGCAGGACTCCTTGGACGAGTGATCAACTCATCGCAAGGCCGATACCTAAACACAGGACATCACAAACACAGAATAAACGCATAGACACACACCAAACGTCCATGTCTTAATTGGGATTCGAACCCACGATCCCAGCGTCCGACCGAGCGAAGACATTTCATGCCTTAGATCGCGCGGCTACTGTGACCGGCTGGCTTTCCCTTAACATTCCTAACTACCAGGTACTGGGTTCTGTTGTGGTCTTATTTAGATTAGGTCGTTCGTCTTTATAGATCATGGAATGCCGTAAACAAAGGTTTTGTTTATCGAGAACGTGCTGGAAAAAGCATATGCTTATGAGATACAGAATCGGGTTTTTCTATTCTACTTAGATTACAAACAGTTTCACTGCTCTTTCTGTAAGACTGACGGAGAAAGAGTGACCACGAAAACAACGCAGGGGATACTTCCCAAAAATTCAGCTCGCATTGCTGTAAAGGGAAATAAGAAGGTGCTTCAATAATTTTCGCTTCTATTAAACTTGTCAAAATAATTCAAATTCAGAAGAAGCACTTAGCATTTCTAGATTTCATTTTGGTTACATGACTGAATGTTATGGTCTGACATTCTGCCTTAATTTCTTTGTGGTTCTCTTTAGTTCTATTCAGATCAGTGTCCTCTGATGTTGGCTTCCTGGCGCTGTTTTTGAGAAATTAAAACCCCTGGGTATTGTTACTATGGTCTGGCGAAGAATTAAATATTTAAGAATCTTAAGCCCTGGAAACAAAATCCACAGTTTAATTTTCTATGCTACCGCGAAGGGAATTGCGGTGTAGCATACTCAGTAGGGGACTCAAGCGTAGTTAGAGATGTCCTAGCAGTGAGTGAGATTGTTTCTTTTGCCATTGCGACTGAAACCGCCGTTCTTTGTAAGAACTTCTTGAGATTAAGTTAGAAGAAGACGTGAATCAAGAGCACGCTGCAACCCGCAATGAAGAGAGAAATTATCACTGAAAAATGTCCATTCCTTCCAGCTTAAGCTACTCATATAATAATAATAAAACCGGATGAATTAATCGTTAGAATATAGAACTTCAGACTGCTTCGTTTTATACGTCACTCAGCTGAAAGAGCATGTAAATATGTACACTTCCATTTGTGTAATTGTCTGTATGATGTACTTCAGCCTAATGATGTTGATTTCTGGGAAAGGATACAGATACCATAAAACAACTGGACAGAGACCAGAACAGATACAGGTTTAGAAATCAGCGTGTGAGGAACTGAATATATGAAGAAGATACGAAATCTAATCAGCAGCAGAGTCACAATAAATAGTTTGAAAATGGATTCTAAAGGGTTCTGACGATGGTGGATGACACACAGAATTACAAGGGGTTTGGACTTTTTCCCTCGTCCGGAATTCTACCTATATGTTGAAACAGCTGGATAAATCTGACAGGAGTGACAGTGATTGAGATTAGTTCTTTCTAAGGGGCCCAAATTGGTAGGTGTCTTCCTTTCTCACCTGAAGATGGAAGCAGATCCAGTTTCCGAAACGTCATGTCCTCTATTACCTCGAATTCCTGACGATGGAAGACGTCCAAAACCCCAGTAATTCCGTAGTTTGAAAATGATTGCAGAATGAAGTAGGACTGCCGGAAATGGCACCAACATATACAAATAAAGTTAATGATGAAATTTGGAGAATAAATTCAAAATGTGTGTTACTATTCAGGTCGAAATTTCTTGCAAACCCGTCAACTTAAACAAAGATGACAATCACGTGTAACAGATCGGCAGTTGTTTTTGTTGTTATGACAACTTATCTCTTTTTGAGGTCAGAACACAAAATAAAAACTGTTGAAAATAAAATAATCTTGAAGTCCGGTAATATTTCTATTATTGAAATCTATGAATCGACGATGGGTAAGCACGTGACAGCGATACTGGCGACACGGAATGCATAAGCATTTAAGTGGAGAACCCTCTTCAGGAACATGCACTTGAAAACAAAGGAGATGAAAGGACAACATTGCGCTAGATCCTGTGGATGCAGGACAAGAAGTTAGGGGGTGGGCGGAAATGACTCAACTCCATGCCCATGGGCGGGCTTTGGTGTTAGCGATGTTGGCCTTTCTGGCTCTGTTACAATGGTCTTACATTATTTCGTGACGTACCAACTGCTGAGGGTCTGTACTGTGGAATGGGCTGTGGCCGAATAATTGGGAGGGATCAGAAGGATTTGTTCGTGTAGTTCAAGACTGGGGATAACCAGGGATATAGCAGGGATATCGCCAAGTTAGCTTTTGAACAAACCGAAATTCTACGTTCAGGAAGTTCAGAACGAAGCTCTGAATGATTGCCTTTCTTGAGGGCCTGATAAAGGTACCTCAGGAGGCGGCAAGCTAGAAGCTACCTGTCGTCATGGATCTCTGAGGTTGCACTAGCTTTCCTGCCTTTTCGCAGTCATCAAGGTATTCAGCGCCGTGTGGTATTTTAATTCTGTTTTCTTTTGGTTTATTTAGAGTCACTTTCAAAATAATACAATAAAATAACTTGCTTCCAATTTATGATCCGTTCTATTTAACTGCATAAAAAAGTAAAGTAAAGAAAGTGAAGCTATCCCCCAACCCTAGGGTTGTGAGACGTTGAGGGTCCCACATTATCTAGACAATCGGCTCAAAAATTGCGGTAAGGTTGTCAGCCTTACGCACCGGCCGCGCTTTACTCACCAGGAAAATTATTTAATTAATTCCTGGTACTCATTTCTGTTAGAGGCTGAGTAAACCCCAGGGCCTAGTGCGGCTGGAAGGATTAGGTCAACTAAAAAAAAATCCAATGACCTCATCGGGACTTGAACCCGCGACCTTTCGGCTTGTAGCCTAACTCCTCAACCACTACGCAACTGCATATATCCTACATTCCCTCGTCTCATTCAATAATATCCAGTAGAGGCAGAATCATTAAATAAATCTAAAAATCGTACAAGACCGTACGTCCCAAAGACTTTCTTTTCTTTACCTCACCAAGTTTTCCAGTTGTGTGCAAAAGGAGTAGGAGATGGAGCAAAGCTATACCGCAGTTGGAGAATGTTACTGTTCAGCTTCAGTTGTCCGAGAAATGACAGTGTAGCCAGTATCCGCCATTTTGCAAATATGACTGCTCTGCTAGTCTCAGATACGATTTGGTTTGTGCCCGATTTAATAACACTTTAAAACTCTTAATAACTTTGGAAGAACATTGAGGCTAGACATTTTAGATGCGAGATGGACATTATTTACTGTACATGACTTCATTCACAAGTTGCTGTTCGGTTGGGTTCCTATTGTGTTTACATATTACTCTGTGTTTTGCAATTGACTTGTGTTGGACCCGCTATAGAGACATCCTCGAATTACAGTAATGTGTTGTGGTTGTTGTGAGCAGGTTCTCAGTGTTGAATATGCATGAGGCGAATACATTATAGAAAAACAATTTTTAAGATTTTGCGCATGCAAAATAAGGGGAAAAGGAAGAGTTGAGGGGATTGTATGAAATATGCATATTTATTTCCATCGACCAGATGGTAATACGTCTTTTTCAAATTTCCTTTTACCGAGGGCTTTTCTTTTCTAAATGTTAGAAAAGTTTTTATGGTTGTGAATACTTATGCCTACGTATCCAAACACCTAGAATTTCTTCCGAACCCTTACTGGAACGTAAGGAGAGCTGACTGAACACACTAATTACACGAACTCAGAGAAGAAATGGAAAACTTTTCACAAAGTAAAACGAAAAAGTAGCACGCAAGCCATTTAACTGCAATGTATTCCTTTGTAAAGAAACACACACATAATACATAAAAAATTCTTTGTTCCTGTCATAAGCACGACAGGAAGTACGCGTTTCACTTCTGAAAATTTTGTTTCCAGCCAATATTATTAGAATGACAAAATGAAGGAGGATGTTGCGGATAGAATATGAAGAAATTATAAAAAGATAAGAATCGAGTAAATTGCCCCTGCTCGAAACCCTGAAGGAAAGGAATCACGTGAAAAAACTAGACATAGATGGATAGCACTATTAAAATGGACCTTAAGGAAATATGAGTATGTTATAAGCATTCAAGTTGTATTCACCTGACTCAGGGTAATGTCCAGTGGCGGACTCTTGTGGATAAGGTAAGAACCTTACGGTTCCAAGAATGACATGAAGTTTCTAGAACAGATGGAGGACTGTTAGGTTCTGAACAACGATTCCACTGCATAGTGTTAATTTACTTGATTAATACAGTGTAAAGAGCTGTTGCACTTATTTTTCGGCTATTACGTTATGGATGTTACAGCAGGAGGCAGTAATTTTAATCTAAATAATGTTATAATGTTTTTACTTGAGCAGAGTTTGGTCTCTTGTAGGATTACTTTTACGTCAACTGGCTCTTAATTAAAAAAAAATAAATCATCGTAACCTGTTTTTATTTCATTAGTTCGTCTTTTTCGTTGGTACAATTCTTCGGTCGAATGACTTACACAAAAGCGAGAGAAGTTGTTCTTTATAACGGCTAACTGTATTTGGAGTCCCTGAACGTAACTTAAATGCCCTCATTACGAAAGGGCTGGGCAGCAGCTGGACCATAAAACCTTTCTACTGCTGCTGGTTTTTACCCACGGAACTTTGTGTTGCGTTGTACTCCAGGCATTTCACGTTCCCTCGACCTACCCAGTTAAACTTCGTCATTAGGAAATGTCGAATTATTTCTATATTAAATAAAGTATGCCAGTGTCTCAAATGGTCCCTTTCATGCATCTTTCCCTGAAAAGTTGAAAGAATAGACCACTAAAGAAATTTGGGTGTAATTGGAAGAATAGTATTAAAACGGAACTTAAAAAACAGAATAAGAGGGCGTCGACCGGATTAACCTGATACAGGACAGGGACCAATCTTGGGTGTTGTGAACAACCACCTTCAGTGTTTCACAGTGAAAGCAGGGAATTTCTTGATCACACGAGTGACTTTCAGCATCACAAAAAGTACAGCGTCCCATGGAGTTGTTATGGTCTACACTTGTTACACGTCAATTTATTACATAAATCAATGTAGCTACCTGGCTGAATCGCATGCAATTTGTAGTACCTTCTGCCCGGAATTCAAGTAAATTTTTAAGCAAGTAATTCATCGTATATTTTGCTGTCATTACATTTCATTAATTTTGGTGCAGAATATCATATTAAGCTCTGAGAATTAGTATGTGTTAACACATTTTGCTTATCGATGTAACGATGTAAACAAATACCTGTAATTATCGCTTTCGGATAGCACATATTCATTTGTGTGGCGTATTAACAGCTTCCAGTCTCATGGTTGGTATTCAGTAGCGGATTAAAGGATGTCGGACGTGAATCATATTAGTTTAATCGTAGCTACAAGCAAATTACATTAGAGCAGATCTGTTCAAGATTTCTTGGTAAAACTTCAGTGTGAAATGTATGTTGTGGGAAATCCTTCTACCATAATATGAAACGAATATTTGTGCTGGATTGACGTTTCTTTCTGAAACGAAAGCGCCATCTGTGCATACTAACTGTAACGGCATTGAAATATAACATATACACCCATCATAGCTCTAACTGAGTCTCTAACAGAAATGAGTACCAGGAATCTTCTTGGGGGTAAAGAATGGCCGGTGCTTAAGACTGACAACTTTTCTAGAAAATGTGGGAGCCTCGACGTCTCACAACCTTGTGGGCCTCCACGGCTTATTACAGAGATAGTTTTGTCCTTTTTTACCTAATCATATAGCGCTTGAAGCACTATGAGGCTCCTGAAGAGACTGCGTATGTAGTGAGCCACAAACACAGTCAGACGACCAAGCAGCTGCGGTCCGGGAACAGTTGTGACTTTATGTAGCCGTTTCCAGAAAATGAAATGTGTGTTAGCCCAATTATAAAATTTTTATTTTATTACTGTTTGCAGCGAACACAATTTCATGAGCTATAGGAATGACGGTCATAACTTGCCCAATCAATGCTGATGAACATCTACAGAAGATGGACGCGTTAGGAGACAGTTGCTTGAATGAGCGCACAAATTAATTAACCTTTTTTTTTTCATTCTAAACTTTCCGCATACCCTGAGGACAGCGAAATGTCCCAAACCACATAACAGACACAATTGGAATTACGGACTGCGTCGTTACTGTAATCATATTCCTAATTTTTTATGATAAGAAGATAACCCGTACAGCGTTGTGGGCTCAATTTGGTACATTAATTCCTCCAGCGATACACGTTTTCAGAAAAAGTCATTTGAAAGCGAATAGCGAAACTAATTCGATGGAGCCGCAGTCCCTCTTGAGAAGCCAATGACAACTCAAGAAATACCCAGTATTTTATGGAACGTGGAGGTTCATTACCGTGTTCACAGCACCCCTCATTTGTCTCTGTCATCAGCGAGATGAACCAAATCCACACCCCCGCCATATTTCTTCAAGATTAATTTTAATTTTATTTTCTCATCTGTGTCTATGTCTTGCTAGTGGTCTCTTTCTTCTGAGTTTCCTACCCAAACCCTGTATGCTCACAATTCCGTGAGCCAAGTGTCCTACCCAGCTCATCACCATGATCATTCTAATAGTATTTGCAGAGGGGTACAGGTTATGGAGATCATCGTTATGAAGTTTTCTTCAATCTCTTATTATTTGATACCTCTTAGGTCCAACTATTTTTCTGAGCACCCTCTTTTGAAACACCCTCAGTCTATGTTATTCCTCCAATGTAAGTTTCACACCATAGAAGACTGCAGGAAAAATTGAAGTTCATGTTTTTAAATATAAAGCGGCAAGATAGAAGATTCTGAGCTGAATGATAACAGGCATTTCCCTAATTTGATCAGCTCTTAATTTTCTCATGTAACAAATTTTGACTAATTTCTGTAGTTTCCAATTATTTTAACTTTGCCAATTTTTCAAAGGCTATATTAGCTGTCCTTATGCTATGATTTCACTCCGCTTTCCGGTTCGTCCCTTAATGTCAGAGACCAAGGTTCACACCCATACAGAACAACAGGCAAAATTATAATTTTGTGTATTCCAATTTATACGTTTTTTACAGCAGACGAATAGACAAAAGGTTCTGGACTGAACAGTATACTCGTATGTCATAAGATTTCAGAATGTCTGAATAGCATATTTCTCCGCAGTATCACATCACAAAGTTTCGGACAACTTCAGAAATTCTGTTTGTCATAGTTCTACATCTAGAAGCCCTGTTCATGGCTTATTTTATATTCTTATGTTCCACGTCCCACCTTCTCAAACATCCAAAAGTAGGGTTACACTCGGGCAAGAAGAGAGGTACAGCTCCGTGCCCAGTTAGCTCGGATTTCGTCTAACTTGTGACCTTTAAGATTTCCAAGCAGCGATATCACCGTGCGCTATTAGAAATCCTCCATGTGTGGAAAGGAGTTATAGAATAATGATTTTGGCTTCTTTCCTTAACTGAAGTCAGCAAATTTGAATTAGTAATGGTATCGATAACACTAACACTAGTTGTATCTTGGGATTATGCGTTATGTTTATGTGTGCGATAAATGCTTTAAGCAACTTTAAGTTGTGAGATTACTTCACTAAATCATCCCAAAATAAGTAACACTCAACAATAGCAATAGCAACAACACCAATAATTGAGTTCATTTATTTAAATGCTTTCCAACCGCTAGTGGCCTCTAACAGGCGACCATTGAATGCATGCGTAACTAAAACTAGGCTATAAACTACATTAAACGTTAAATACTAGATATTAAAAAAGACTTAACACGTTAATGACGAACTGGAAGCATGAACTTGGTAGGATTAAACAAAGGAAGAATTATAATGTAAGGACATAATATGTCGTACGTCTGTTGAAGGCAGCCAGAGATCTTCAGATGGCGTTTGCAGATGTGACACAGTTTTACTGACATTAGAGGTGAAGTCCCTAATTATCCGATTGGGTACACGGAGACCGGCAGTCTGCAGATTAGGACCAGTTAATGAAAGTAAAGCTTATTGATATCGTCGCCTGGAATGAAGCGTTTTCAAATGTAAATAATTCAAAATTGATTCATAATTACAAAGAGAATTGATCTGAATAAATAGATTATAACATTTATTTGCAAACAATAATAAAATAATAACAAATAATATATTGTGCATATTTACATATTGCATACATTTTATATATTTTCACAAAAATATCTTGTATGAAATCAATTACATTTTACATGAAAGCTTTAAACCGCACATTTCTCACAGATCAAAATAATAAATGGCTTCGCACATGACCGTTACAACTATTGACCATATGTCTGTGATATTTTATAGAAATATATAATGATATGAATTATGGTTCATACTGCTGGTTAAAATTTGTTAGTTCGTGCTGTCTCTCTGGAAACTTTGATGCATGAAAGTTGATTAATACCTGCATAGTCTATGTCTGTGATAATAAGTTTAAAATTCACTGAGCTTAAAAGATTGTAATTCGTTGTTCATATTATGAATAAGACGCTGTATCATGTGTTAGGACATCTAAATCTTAAAAATCTCGTTAGAAATAAGGTTGTTTAAATTAATCCGTACATTGGAGTGAATCATCGTGGGATACTGTCAAACATTTGGCATGCTATTGGAAACTGCGTTAAAAGTAAATACAAATTTGTCAGCGGTTAGACCCTGGCGAAACACTGAAAACTTTCGAGGTTACAGGTTGAAGGAAGAAAGCTGAAAGTGGACAAATTGAGGCCAGTTTTCTTGTATTGAAGAGAAGCTTGGTTCTGAGGCTACTAGACATAAAAATAAAATCGATACGTAAGGAGGTTTTACTTTTTATAGCAGGTAATATAATAAAATGAACGCAAGGGAGAAATTGGAAAGGTTAAGTGAAATGGCGAAGAAGAAAGTAAAAACAAAATTGGATGCAGCAGAGTGACATCAGACAGTGTCTACGCTTATGATGGATACCCCCCAAGAGAACGACCCCAGGTGTTAATTTACGGACGAAGTAGAGAAATAGCTTCACGCGAGGACGCAAATGCTCAACAACCACATGCAGCGATTTTGACGTTTGTTTTGTACCTGGAGCATTTGTTCACATGGGGATCGGGGAGTAAAACTTTGGAATGTGTTTTCAAGATAGGGGTAACCGTGTAGAAAGAAGTTGGTGAGGGGCAACAAAACAGGAAGTTCGAATGAGAATGGAGCAGGTTTAGTTGAGATTTCCCAGCAAAAGCTGCAGCCATGAAACAAGCTGGAACGTAACGAATAAGAAGAACAATAAAAGTCAAATTTGTTATTAAGTCACGTCGCCTCCCATTCCTGGATATTCCATTATACTAACTGCAGAGTGCGCACAGGAACAGGCAAGTTATAACGCCTACCTGAAGCCTTTTCTATTTCATAATGTGTAGTTTATTTAACGGTGTTTTAAGTTAAGTCAGATTATATAACGTGGACTGACTGGATAGTAGTGCTTAATACCATAAATGGCTATTTCGTTCAATAACTCAATTTTGACTTATCCTCAGACATCTGCGTTTTATTTTCTTATTGTTTTGAATATAATCAGAGTGAGATTTTTCTGGCACTGTGCTACAAGCCGGAAGGTTAGGGGTTTCGATTCCCGATGAGGTCATTGGAATTTTTAGTTGTCCTAATCCTTCCAGCCGCACTATGGCCCTGGGGTCGACTCAGGCTATAAAAGAAATAAGTACCAGGAACTTTCCTGGGGGTAAAGGGAAGCCGGAGCGTAAGGCTGACAACCTCACCGCCATCTATGAGCCGACCGCCTAGAAAATGCACAAGCATCGACCTCTCACAATCCTATGGACCTTCACGGTCTGGTATAGGTTTAGCTTTAATGTTTTTTTAATGAATTGTCTCTAAATGTTAGGTTATGTTGTTTGCATTCGTAGCAAATAATACTTCAAGTGACTTGTCAGTTGGTATTGAATAAAAATAAACAAAACGATGCTGTTCTCAAGTGATTAGGCTACAGTGAAAGTGCCCCAATTTTCTTCTTTAGTGGTTGAAGCGGGTATTCAAGACGCTGTGTATTAGTACCCATAATATACACTGCATCATGTTTTGAATATTCATTAGCAACTTATTTTCTACAATAAAACGAGAGCAGAAAGGAAATATGAAACTAAGGCGAAAACGAGCAACCCCGGAGCTTCTTGTTAGCTTGTATTGCATGAAATTTGCAACGTGTCTCCAAATCTTTACAAAACTCTGTCAGTTTTATTGACGTTGTTAAGTAATGATCAACCATAAATCTTACAACGTGATGGACGCTGGAAAGCAGGTTACGCGAATTGTTTGGTGAATGTAATGTGAAGGCGTCCATACAAGATCTGTGATATATTCACATATGTGTATCCTCATCCTATCCATGTTACATTTCGTCTCCAAATCCCACATTGCATTTTTCTCATAGCGCGAAGGGGTTGACCAATGCCCTGTCTTCTGTTGCCGATGAAATAAAATTGAAACTGCTATTGATGGTGGATGATATCCATACGGACCAGCACATAAATGTGATATGAACTGTGGTCTCGTGTGTGTCCATAACCTCAAATATTAATTCATATAAAGAAACATAAAATATAATGGGATGCATTATTTTAAATTATGCGGCACAAAGAGAGTCATGCTTTTATGCATGGTCATTACGCCCCTGTTCTCTTTTCGTATTCACAGTTGATGCATAATTATGACCGTGGTTCTGGAAACTACAAAATGGAAATAAAGACATGTTAATGTAGCTAGTGGCCCGTTAATATTCCATTCTCATGCAAACCACGCCGAGAGGTTGACGTGTTTCATGTTGTGAGCCGATACAGGTAGACTTTTAGCAATGCTCTTTGTAGTCATTAAACATTTTCATTGATGTTCTGAAGCGTTAAGGTGCCGATGGAAGTGCGAAACTGATGGTAGGGATATCCGTGTGGGAAATCTTACTCACATCCGTAGAATGTGAGCAGTCCACATGGACAACTGCATGGTCTACAGTACGTGTTTGTGTTTGTGTATTTAATAAATGGGGATATAAAATTAAATTTAACCGTGGGGAAATAAATTGGAATATTAATAATGTAAAATATGGAAGTTTATAGATTCTGTTATGGAAAATCTTTGAAGTAATAAAATAAAAAGCGTGAGATGATTGCAGAATATAACACGCATGGCGGAGGTGAGAAAGTCGTGCAGAATTTCGGTTGTAGGCCACTTCAGAAATGTAGGGGTAAGGGGGCTCCCATTGAAAAGTGTTGAAGTAATTGGATGAGAGGATGTGAATTGGAGTCGTGGGTCTGGAGATAGGTCCAGTAGAGGAGGGCTCTTGTGGACACACTAATGAACCTCCCAGTTACATAAACGGCGGGGGATTTCTTGGCCAGTTGTGCTGCCTGGTGGTTACTAGGAGAACATGTATGGTTCTGTATGCAACCCTCCGGGTTTCCCGTTTGCTCGCTTCAAGAATTCACAGTTCTAGGGTCTTCTTGAGGGTCTTGTAGGTTGGTCCTCCTCTTCCCAGATGTGATAGCTGCCCTGGGCTCCACCCTCCGATGCCGATCGCAGTTGCCCTCTTCTTTCTCACGTTACTACAACGGCCGCTTGCCGCCTAAATACTTTGTTCCCCCTCTTCCTTCATGGCGCCTCCGTAGGTCTTCCTAAGCGGCTCGCGCAATATTTCTCCTGATCCAGTTTTTCCTGACAATGATTTCCTTGCAATGCCACTCTTGTAGGGCGGCACACCTTCTGCAGGCGGCAGTCAACTTCCTCAGGGATCCGCAATCTCATTTGGTTTCTCGTGTCGCCCTGCAGCTAAATGCTAGACCCTGTGCCACTTACTCGGCCCTTTGCCAGTTTCCACTGCGGTATGTTCTTCGGAGACCTCCCGACGCTCCGCTTCGGGCTCCATTCCTCAGGATTTACCTTCAAATCCATGGTCTTCCTCGCTTCTCAGTTGTTCTGCATCTCTTTTCGCCGGCCATTCAGTTTGGCGGCTAGCGAACGAAATTGTGCTTCCATTGTTTCTTCAAAGTGTTCCTGGTCGGCTTTTCTGTTAGCTTCCATCTTGCCCATCATTTCTTCTTTTGGCCTTCAGGAGTTCCCCGTCTTCCATGTTTGTAGTGTGGCTCTGTAAAATAACTGTTCGGTCCAACAATCGAGTACTCCGTTCCAGTTCTGATCCCAAATGTCACTTGTATTAGTAACATTAGACGCCGGTTTGGCTCGGCCCGTCGGTTTATTGGATCTTTACCAGGCGGATTTACAATTAATTATAACAATTTCAATCTTACTGTAACTATAACACTTATTAACTACGAACAGTGATAACACTGTAAAGGTTACTATATCTACACCACACAAAATAAAGACTTAGCATCTGACGCCTTCCTCTGACTTCTGTTTGTCTTCTCTCTTCTGTGTCTGAGCTCTGTTCTCTGCTGACTGTTAGGTGGCCCTGATAGCAGACACCGCCTCGAAGAGTTCTGTATTTCGCATCTGCAGTAACTGCCTGCATAAGGACGCTCCACTTCCAGTTCCGCAGTAACGTATATGCCTAGTCCAGTGTTGTCACGGAAGTCATGTATAATAATCCCACGGTAACCCGTTGTCACGGGAACGTGTCCTGTTAATATTCGTTGCCTAGGAAATCAACTTTCTATCTGACTCCACTCTCCCGGCTTTCAGGCGTCACATCACGCTATTTATGTCCTAACTCACTTCCGTCACTAGGCAACCATTTGCTGTTTACTGCATAAAGCGATGTGTTTAACAGTTACAGGACTTATCATCCATCATGTGACGTCACGGCTGTAATGAATAGTTGAGCTCCATAATGACATAACCTTCTGCTTTTAGAGCCTTAATTTAATGAATGTAAGTGAAGAAGTTAGAATAACTTAGTGCTGTTTGCACAGGAGTAGGTATAGCAACGTTTTGGACGGCCAGTGTCAATTCCCGGCAGGGGCAACAGATTCTTCTCTACAAAGTCCAGACCGGCTGTGGGGCTCACCCAGTCTCCTATCCAGTGGGTACCGGGGGAGCTTTCCCAGAGGAAAAGCGGCAGTGGCGTGAAGCTGACCACTCACACCCATCTAGTGCCGAGGTCAAAATTGGAAGACTCATACCTCCACTCCCTCGTGTGTCTCCATGGCATAATGCTTAATTAATTATGCACAGAAACAATTCCACTTTATTATTATTGTCTGCATTGTTCGTAATGACTATGGAAAGTTATGCAGAAGACTGATCCAATATAGACTAACAGGCCTGTCTGTTACAAGACTTAATTTGTAATTTATTAAAGATGTCTGAATTAAGAAATAAGTGAATTCATTTCTTCGGTACCCTCCATTCTAAGAGTAACTCAGGCGAAGAACTGGGACTATAACCACTTATATAAATAGAAGGAAATACAATTATGAAGCACAACAATTATCTCAAAATGTTTTTCGTTGGTTGTGAAACTCTTAGTGGAGAAGCATGAGTTACAATTTTGTAGAGTACTAGACTTTTGGTGGAAACAGTGGCTAAATATGATCCTTCATTATTTCACACATTTACGGGATAATGTCGTTCGTGAATTCTAATCAGCCTTCTAACCAACAAACAGCTATTTGCCAATAACTCCATTAACTGGGTCGTCCAGTCATTACTAGTTTACAACTCGATAATTAATCGGCATATTAGAATAGAACGATTGTAAGTTCGCTGCAAAACAGTGCTCTATCGGCAACCCAACTGAACACAGTCCACTGGCCGTTTAAGAAACATTACTTTTACTGAAGTGTTTGCGTGTGAATACTCGGCGAAACGTAATCTTGCTTGACCTTTATAATGGCATATTTATCCTTTAATTGCAATGGTAATAATATTGTCGCGTATCGGGCGAATATCGCGACAAATAAATTCACGAGGTATTCGATGTAGCGAATTTTATTTCACACTCGCACTTACAATCACACAATTGACAGTTGTACAATTACTGCTATCTGCAGTATCACAATTAGTACACTCCAAATGCCAGAATACAACTGACTAGTTGCTGGCTAACTCGGCGGTGGCTCCAGGACTCACTGACTGACTCAGTACAACTCAGTACAACTAACTGTGAATAGCCTTCGCTGTTCCGTAT
>NW_019727432.1:82775-125986 GCF_002891405.2 Cryptotermes secundus
TAGCGACCAGGATGCTAGGACTCGGCTAACATCGGCTCACTTCGGCTTCGCTCGGCGCATCACGGCTGGCGGGGGGGGGGGAGGGGCGTCATCCATAGCTCAGCACGTCACAATATGTAGCGCCTGGTTTAACGTTAAAAATCTCCACATTTCTCCTAACGAGAGTTATTTATCAGTTTCATGTGGTTCTAAGAATAAATAATAATATCTTCTGTTGCTGCAATTAATAACACGTTTTCTTCGAAACAAGTAAGAAATTTCTTTATGTTATTGAGTTCATTTTCGCCGTTTGAATGGTCGCAACGATCACCCATACACAATACACAAAAATTATGTTTCATACTACTTAAATATTTTGGAGAAATTGGTGCCTTAAATGTGATCTTAACTTGATATTTGTACAGAAAGATAATTATTAATAATTATCTATCCTTAGATATGTATATTGCTCCTATTTCTTCTTCTTCCTCCTCTTAATTTGGCACAGGTGGGTTTTGAGACGGGCTTTTGAAGGAAAAAAGAACTGGCATGCACTGCCGTTTTGATAGTTCTGCTGTTGAGATAATCACATATCGAGGTAACAACCCTATCATGAACTATGGTTCTTATAGTTCACGTTCTTAATCTTTGGGGATCTGGTGGAATTTTATAGAAACATCGGATCAGTTACAGGAGAGTGGAGGGGCGGCAGGAGCTGCACTGTTGCGAATGCCGTCCGGTGGAATGACCTTCATACCGAGTTTCACGCACTGTGAGTTATTTAATGAGATCATTGAGAACAGAGCAGTCGAAGATTTCAAATCTGTTTCTCATTATACAACAAGAGACAGATGCCCAATATGTCATTGATCCTTTTCCCATCCTGTTTGATGTGTTTCTTTCGAGGTTCGGAGGAGCTGCTAACACATTCAAGCATCGTGAGTATTATTAAGCTACTGAAAGTAGGTCGCAATATAGTACTGTCTACTCCGTTATTAAATGACTGCACCATCTGCCCAGGAGCTGTTTATCAACAACTAATTAATCGTTAGCTTAATCATTGAACGTTTACTACGATATAAGCTTCAATGATGTGCAACACTTCAGCGCACAAGGCAGTTTTATTGGATATGGCATGTAAGTTACAGGGAAAATATGTTTTAGAGACCTAAATACAGATTGTAGGATAATATTAAAGGGGTTTTTAAATAAATATGGGATGTGCAATAAGTTATCCAATATCCGGTTAGGGACCAAGGCCAGGCCCTTGTGAACACGGTCATGAATGTATAGGTTCCGTAAATGGTATGGACTTTCTTGACCAGCTCAGTGACTGTTAGCTTCTCAAGAAGGATTCAGGCTCGTGAAGTTAGTTACGGCACGTAAATTTCGGCCATGTGCACTATGCACAGTAACTCAGAATAAGGCGATTACAGATAGAAAACGAATATCAAATTCACTTCAGAGTCCTTTGTCTTCCCTTCTGCTATGTAAGAGCTAAAGGATTAAAACATATAAAATTATGGTTTCACCTTACTTTTGTATGGCTGTGGCCGGGTTTTAACTAGTAATGGAACTGAAGGATAATGGGGAAAATGTGACTTTCTTTATTACTGTACCCTTTCTGTTAGAGTAAAGAAAAGAATTCGTAAGAAGCACATCGGCGTTCTGTAACTGAACCCTGTCCCATCCATCTCTGCAGAGAAAGTTAATGTTGTTAGTCTGAAGTCTGCCTAACACTTATCTACACACGATGAGCGCCTTCACGCAGTAATTGTCCCGCTGCTTGTTAATCGCGTATAACAAAACGTTTTTGAGGAAATAAGTCGGTACCTAGAGATATCAGGTTCCCATCTGTGGTGGTGATGAAGACTGTGGTCTTCTGGGATGTGACGTCTTGTAATTTGGTAGATGGCTATCAACTTTTCGAGGGAGTGTTCATGTTAGCAGATGAAGGTAGCAGGTTCTTCCAAAACGTCGGTAAACATCTATCGAACTACAACACACCACAGCTAAGAAGATCGTAATCCTGATTATATATGGCAAGGTTAGATTACTGGCAGTAAGTAGCCCACTCGGGCTTTGTTTCCTTTATGATTATAAGCTATATGTAGCATGGGTCACACGTCCTCTTCTTACGATGAGACTGGCTGTATGAGTAGAACCGTGTTTCAGCCATATTCCCCCCAAGGGATCGTAATATTGTTTTATTGTTGGCTGTTTTGCTGTTGTCATTGTAACCGAAGATTCATTTTCGCTGTGGGAAATTATGAGTCCGTGTTCTGCCTGCGCCGGCGCGAGCGTGTCAGACCGATATTGGGCTGCACTCGCCTAAGGAACGTGGGGCGCATTCCCCAGAGAAGTGACCCGCAACACAGGGCGAAGTTTCCGGAAATGAGAGGAACGCACCCAGAACTTTCGTGTGATCAACCTACCCCTTTAACGGAGACCCTAAATTTATTGTGATTTCGTGGAGCAGAGAGTTTCTTGAGGATCTAACAGTTGCCCAGCTAGCCGAAGTAATTCACATCATTTTATGGAACACCGTGGTTCATTACCGAGTTCACAAGAACTCACACTGATCTCTATCATGAACTCAGTTCATACTCTCCCGTCCTGTTTCTTAAAGATTTATTTAATTTCTTCCCATCTACATCCAGCTCTTTCTATTTGCCTTTTTCGATCACAAGTTCTTACCCAAATTTGTCTGCAGTTTTCTTCTTTTATTTAATTCATTATTATTGTTTCACAGTTAATCAGGAGTACAACAGAAATGTCGTGGCAGAACCAGAAGTTTCAACGCCGATAATACTAAGTCCTTCATTAGGGACGATCCCAGCTTAGATTCCGTCCCTAGAACCTACGTATTTGGGCTCCTCTTAATACTATCCTCCCATATTTTTCTCGGTCATTCAGGTTGACGTTTCTCAAGAAATGTCCCCAACAGTGTGCGGGTAGTCTTCTTATCCTCTTCTTCAGCTTCTGGTGATTTGGCACTCGCAATTATTTGCATAATTAAATATGAAATTATGAATCATTAAGACATTCCATGTCATTCCTTGGATGCATCATAAAGAACTTCATCTATTCTCTCTCCACGGGGCAGCACAAGAAGACACGAAACATTGCGAATATTTTTCGTGAACCGAAACTGATTCGAATTTACGACCCCGGTATTCGAGAGGTACGAGGTCATAGGCACATCAGAGCCAGCAGGATATTAATTTTATTCTTATACCAATATTTACAGTTCAAGCTGATTCAATGCATCATGCAACAATTTAGTTTGTTCCGTCTTTATTCAGGTTTCATCCATAAAATTATTTCTCTCTGAGTTAATATTAAAACTCAGGTAACAAGAAGTCCTACAACTTCGTTGGAGGCTCGTTCCACCACCTCTAACTGATGCCGTTACATTCGATTAATCGATATTCTGACTGTCCTTCCTAGGCTTGCCGTTAGAGAAACAAGGGTGGAAATATATGAAAATAACTTGTATTTGCAACATATACATTGCGGACATGCGGACAACACACGTAACCAAATGAATAAGACGAAGTAAATAATCATGCTTAAGTCAATTTTCGTCATGTAATATTTAAAGGGGATAATACTACAGCCCACTCTGAACCTTGGCCTTCTTGTCGAGATAGAGCTCATATCTTCGTTAATTTCAACTCCGTATTTAGATGAGCGGCATTTACTGTTTTCGCTCGCTTGAAAACCGGGATCCTGGGTTCGAATCCCACTCAGGGCATGGATGTTTAGTTTGTGTGTGTGCGTTTTTCTGTGTTTGTTCTGTGCCTTGCGACGAGCTGATCACCCTTCCAAGGAGTCCTACCAAATGTGTAAGATCTAGAAAAACCTAAGTGAACGGAGAAGTTCATGGGGGTAGGCCTGGGCCCACTGGGGCTGTAGTGCCAAGAAAAAAAAAATAGATGAGCGGTTACCATCAAACTATGGACCATTTAAACCCAAGGAAATAGGCCCAGGTGACCATTGATAAACTGCATGAATCAAAGTGTTAATTTGGACGAGCTATCGAATAGAAATCTCTCTCTCCCCCTGTCCAACCCTTTACGCTAGTCACCGTACTGACTGAAACGCTCTGCTCCTGCCATGCGTCGTACAAAGATAAATAAAAAAGAAAACGAAAATTTTAAGAACAATAATTTTGAGTTCTATGAATAGAACTGAGTGATACTTTTATGCATTTTCTGCAAGCTGAAAAAGCAGAGAATTCGAATTACGATGTACGTAAGACATACTAATTTATTAGGTCTGCAGTGTCTATGTTGGATCGAGGTGCATTGGCTAGAAACAGATATGCATTGTCGAGGTGAAGGTGAACTTTGCCTGCGTTTAATTAAGCGCCATTTCATGATAACTTCTGGGTAAGTATAGGCACAACTCCAAGATCTGTGTACTGGAGGGAGTTGGGTGGCCAGTGTCACGGTCCGGTTGATTTGCTCATGAGAAAGGAGTTCCTGTGCTGTTTGGATGGGAGGAGAGAAGGTCTGGACGGCGCAGAAAAGTTACAATTCCTTCCACCTACCGGAAATCTAACCTAGATTCCTCTGTTGTTCATCCCGTTGCGTAAGGAGTATTTACAATATAACATGGCCTTTTTTCAAATGACACCACAAGAGATGGCATGAACTAGTCGTTTAAGATATGGAACATGCTCTGCACAAGATTCGATATAGAGCATATAAGAGTGAGCCATGATAGAATGTGAAGATGAAATCTTAATGTAATTAAGAATTAGCTGTTTATGCAGAAGCCGATGTGACAGAGATAAAAAGGGCAATGAAAAATAACACAATAATATTACTTGTCTGGGACATGTCCATGATTTTCTCTTCCACCTACCCATGCTTCAACTGATTATAGTGGCCTAAAATGTGAATATAAAGTAGTAAAATATTACGAGATTTTGCATTTTCATGATAGTGAAGATGTGGATTGTGTAAGATTTGAGGCTTTCACGGCGGTGACTATGAAGACAGCAGTTTTCTGGGATTTGGCACCGTGTATCTGTGGTGTTAACTCTACCGGTTATCACGGTCTCTTCGCTTGCAGATTTCTTATATTTTTTCTTCTACCCTGAAGATGGAGGCGATACGTTCCTCCGAAATGTCGGTTAACACCACATGTACATGGTGCCAAATCCCAGAAAACTGTTTTCTTTATGTGGATTGTGGTCTACTGCATTATGCAACGCATAGTCTGACAGGAGGTTACCAAACTTCCGGAGGAATATTCAGCCTCCATCTTCGAGGTAAAATATTAATAATAACCATACTACGCAGTGTCGTAACAAAATACTACAATACAACAAAGCATTATTTATTATTACGGTTCGTTTACCTTAATATTAATGGCGATTGTGTTATACAGTCTGCCGGAAGTACTAGTAGAAGAAATGAAAGGAAATCAAAAGGAAATAGACTGTGATGCGCACAAATACACTTTGCTCCAGTAATAAAATCTTTACGTAGAAGCCTTCACAACCGCTGGCCAAATCCTGTAAAAAGCCAAACACTGAATAAAGGAACTGCAGGGAAATAAACGTATGTAACTCGAGAAATGTTAGCGTATTTTGACTTCATGCCAGTGAATATAACACAAAGAAATCAAAGGAAAACCCTTCCTCAAAGGAAATCTGATATAAGATTTTGTATTGGACAAAGAAAATAACTGCGGTTAACTTTGCTCTTAGTTGATCGAAATTGAAGGAAGATTTGGGATTACTGGATTTTTAGTTTTGTCCATCGTCCGGTATTCTAAAAAACTAGAGAACTCAGCGTTTCGGAAATTGAATTTGTGATTGAAGTTAGATCTTTCCATGGGATCCAACAGGGTAGGTGTCTATCCCCTCACCTGAGGACGGAAATAGATCCAGTTTCCGAAACGTTGCCTTCTTTAGTTTTTTAGAATACCGGATGATGAACAAAGTCCAAAAACCAAGTAATTCCGAATGTTATACATCATCATCAGAAGCCTTTGAAATCTGATTGAAGAAAGGTTTGTCAGAAAATTGTCCTGTTCTTCTGATTATAAATGCTCCTGCATGGCAGTTGTTCTTCCAGGACTGCTGTGTAATGGCGGATTCAGTTATGCAGAATATGTTCTGTTTCATAGCAATCTAATCCAATCCAGACCCTAAAGGGATTATCTCAGATTAGAGCAGCTGTGACGTGTTAGTTCTCAGCAGCACGCTGATAGTCCTGGCCGTGATTTTTCCAGATTTTCGCCAGAAAGTTTAGTAAAATAAGTACTAGGGCATTGATATAGGCCACAAAAACTTCGTCCGAGCTTTACATTTCGCTCAATGATATCGTTAACTTACGTTATAAGACTGATTAACTTACGAATAGTAAAGCGCTGGAAAGAAGCAGAAAAGCTTATGTGCAGTAGTTTAGGATGTGCGTTTCTCGCAGTTATGGATATGAAGAGTTTTGTCTACCAGAATATAACGCCGTGCAGTCCGCAGAAAGTCACCGCACGTACTGGACTAACACGTCACAGCATGAAGCAGGCAGCGAGGGCGTCTCTTGCCGGTTTCTTGCTTCACTTACTCTTCAGCCCTGATTGTAGAGGTCACGTGTACCTTTGAATCGGTGGCTCATTTTCAACGGGCTAAACGGCGGTGTGTCCCAGAGGTCAGAACACTTCAAGCTTATACAGAGTCATATACAGCAACCATTCGTTGTGCCTCTTTCAATACAAATAATGTTTACAGGAAGGGAATTTCAGATCTTTAGCGTTGTCATAATTGCACCTATTCTTTCCAGGCAATTGTTCTTCAAAGCGGCAGAGTTCCCTCCAGTATTTCAAACACTTGCACACTTTCCTTTTTATTCACAGATACAGATATATTAACGAATGTGGAAACATTTTGCTTATAAATTCTCTCAGACGGCAGGAGACATATCACTGGAACCGTTACACATGAATTAACAGAAATATATCGTTTTGCATAACGATAATGATAATGAATATAATGGTGCTTACCTACTTACTCATGGAGCTGAGCCCTTCTTGAGAAGAAACCAAATCTGCAGCTACTCAAGAATTTCCCAGCCTTTTATGGAACCCGAACGTTCATTACCGTGTTCACAAGAGCCCTCCACTGGTCCCTATCCTGAGCCAGTTCAATCTAATCCATACCATCCCACCCTACCTCTCTAAGATCCATTTTAATATTGTCCACCCACCTACGCCTTGGTCTTCCCAGTGATCTCTTTCCTTCTGGCTTCCCCACAAATATCCTAAATGCATTCCTCTTCTCCCCCATTCGTGCTACATGCCCTGCTCACCTCATCCTCCTTGATTTGATCATTCTAATTATACTTGGAGAAGAGTACAAGTTATGAAGCTCCTCATTATGCAGTAATTATTGTTACATTATAGTCATTATCGTCTGATGTAACATTCAAGATTTTCATAGTGTTAAACATGTGTGACGCCGTACTAAATTGATATTATTCGCTTACATATTGCGTGATATTATCAGACATACCTTTTTTTTTGTATTCTACCCGTCCTGACGCAAATTAATCTCTATGTCATATGTTCCACTTGTGACCCACGCCGACAGATCCTACAGACATAGATTATCACTGTAAGGGAATGTAAATTTAAATGGAGGGTAAACATATCGCGACCTCTTTAATCAACCAGCAATAGAAAGAAGACCAAATAGAATGTGGCCAGAGGATCTCATTAGATAAGCACCAGAGAATCATCGGAGGATGATACCTGCTTCAATATTACACACACCCATCCCTTTTACTAATTACTCTGTTTATGTATATTGAGTAGATTGTAAAATAAAAATTAAAAAATAATGTCACAGACTACCGGTGGGAAAAAATACCATTTGACACTGCTTCGATCTGTAGATCCACCGGAATTTTGATCTGTGTTATTCACTCTTGAAAGGAAGGGTATGACTATATGACTACAGTCATCCCATGTTAATCGGTATGAATCGGTTCCACAAAAATTTGTCGAGTAGCAGTTTATAGGTTAAAGAACCCAGTTTTAGCATTTGCTTTGCTTTTGGCTGTAGGACTCAAAATTCCATAACCTTATTCAAGAAGCTGCAAAATGTGATGAGAAACAGTGAACATTTATGAGATTGCAGTGTACACCATCACAGTGACTGGCCGAAGTGACTTAGCGGCAGTCGTCGATTGACTGGTGAATGACGGTCGTTTCAGAATTTGGATATATTGTCGGAGTGTCGCCGGATCGAATCGTCGATTAGTGGGGTACGGCTTTATAAATTTTCCAAGTCCGGTTGCCATTGTCAACCTATACTACAGTAACCATGACAGAAATTTTCGTGAATAGGAAGCACACTGTGTCGCTAGTGACATTGCAGATCAATAAAGTGGGCTCTTTGTTTCTTTCTCTGTCTTGGATTACCGCGACTGTAAGCTTTCCGAATATTAATCGAAGAAATAAGTTTCAGTATTTCATGCGAGTGTACATACTGAGCATTTTTGGTTGGACAAAATTCACTGCGTTCTAGACGCCTTTTCGAAGCGAGGATATGTGTGTCAGAAACTTGTTAGATTGAACAGTATGTGGAAACACAAGATATTCAGAAAACCCCTCGCATAGAAACCACTGATGTGTCTCCCTCTTACAAAGGGCGGAAACAAGGAAACACTACATCGTCATTTTAGTTTATTTTATTTGGAGAATATATCAGACAAGTCCAAGAATAAACATGGAACAGGTAAATATGTATTCCTATGACGTGGTTTGCTTAGGAGAGAAATTATTAAGAGCTGTTTAGTTTAATAACTCTCTGATACGCGAACCCAAACGTTTATAGTCTGTCGGTTCATCAACGCATTTCCCTGAGCCAGTTCTAACTGCCCTGCCCTCTCCTCCTCTCAGCTCATTTCACTAGAACCTACAATAATATTATCTTGGTCGCATCGCCAAAATTCTCCCAGCTAAATATTCTCTATATACCTCTTGTCAGTTTTACCTAAGCTACATGTTCAGCCCATCGCAGTACCTTTAACTTCACTATGCCAACAACAGTACATAACGACTTTCCGATGGAGGTACGTAATAACGTCCAGTGGTACCTGAGAATAGTTCGTAAGTGCCGTTAATTCGGATTCGTGGATTCGGCAATTTAACGCTACTGTCAGCCTAAACTTTCTTTTCAGCATCTTCGTGGAATCTGTCTTTTTAATCTCTCCATGACTTACAGTACAATGTTATCTTCGCTCACCTGTTCTCATCAGACCTGTCCACGTATTCCATACCATCTTCTATGTAATATTATCATTTATATCATCGGCCTCAAGTTTTAGCGTATATTATTCCTCATTTTTGCTTAAAAATACATTTACGTACTGTTAAGGGCCGCGCCATAGCTCAAGCGGTTAGTCGCTGGCTTCCCACCGCGGCGGCCTGGGTTCGATCCCGGGTCTTGTCATGTGGAATTTGTGGTGGACAAAGTGGCGCTGGGGCAGGTTTTCTCCGAGTACTTCGGTTTCCCCTGCCAATCTTCATTCCACCAATTGCTCCACAATCACCCTCACCTATCATCTGGGGCTGGTACAATAGGCCAGAAGTGGCCGCAGTACAAGGGACTTAGTCCCATCCCACTAGCCATAAAAAAAATAAACATACTGTTAGTACTGATTGTTAAATATTTATTTAAACTGGCGTCTGTTTATGTTTTTGTGTTCTGATGTGTATATTACCAGAAACTGAAAGTGGCTGACAAGGAACAGGTATTTAATTTTACTGCACCCACCCACCCACAAATCATGTAGTGGCGATGGCATAGCGGTTACACATTCTGGATGGTTGAATGGGAGCTGAACATTAACTGTTAAGGCGCGTCCACATTACTCGTGCTCGTGCTCGTGCTCGTGCTCGCCAGGCTTGTGCTCCTCGGGAGACTCGTCTGGCTTTTACTTGTGCTCGTAAATCTTCGTCCACACTACTTCAGTTGCTCGCCAGGCTTCGGCGCGTGAGGATCCGTATGTTTACTCGTAGTGTGTATAGGCTGTAGTCGTATTTTAATTTATTGGCTATAGTTTTAAATTTAAAATTATAAATTTGCCTGTCTCGTGACTTGTCATATAGTGCACAATACTCTCGAGCATAGCGAGTCACACGAGCACGAGTAATGTGGACGCGCCTTTAGTGAACAAGTTGGTTCTGTGAGAAATGTGAGAGGAGATAACACAAACCAAATGACGATATTTTTGTGCTAAGGAAGCCCAGTACTGTGACAGGAAAGTCGGAACAATGCGCCCAATCAGTCATTTCAAGATTTAAACAGGAGTAGGAAAAGGTAAATGCGCTGACTATCTGGGCTCGGTATATAAATGGCAAAACATTCTCTAAAGTCAGCCAGGAAGCAATATACAATTTGAAATAGCGTTTCGGGGCTGATTCCGATATTTAGCTCAGTGTTATTGTTGTTTACTAACGAACACCGAATTAGAACTACAAGCGCGTGTAAATTAGCTGGTCCGTCCAACATCTGAGCGAGACCCTGTTGCTCTAATTGCTCGGTTACACAAATTAGCTCAGCATATCCTCGCTTGACTTGTCCATCTGACCGGCAGCACTCGGGGAATATTTACTGTGCCCTTTGCGTTGAGCTTTGAACGAAAACAGAAATACCGTGTTCCAGAAGACAGAAGCTCATCCTTTAAAACAGCCCCTTTAACAATAGACAACAATACCCACTGAGGCATTCCTGGGAGTAATTACGTTATTGGGCATGTACTGTGTTCGCTCGCTTGGAAACCGGGATCGTGGGTTCAAATCCCACTCAGGGCATGGACGTTTAGTTTGCGTGCGTGTGCGTTTTTCTGTGTTTGTGTACAGGTAGAGGCCTTGCGACGAGCTGATCACCCGCCCAAGGAGTCCTACCGAATATGTAAGATCTAGAAAAACCGAAGTGAACGGAGAAGTACATGGAGGTAGGCCTAAGCCCACTGGGGCTGTAGTGCCAAGGGAAAAATATTACGTTATTGATAGAAGTAACAAGAAATACTGGGAAGAGTTGTGAGTATACTTTTTTATGCAGTTGTTATGTATATTGCAAATCATTATACAAATTACTGAACAATTTCTGGGGCCTATACATAATTCCTTAGGTTTCTTAAACCTGATATCTTTAGACATAATTTCAAAGTTTTACCTCATCACCATATTTTAATATTCAAGATTGAAAATGTTCCAAAAAAGAACGGAAGTTCCCTTCATAATCTGCAGCTACACAAATCTTGCTTCAGCAGTCCATTTGTTACTGGTAGCAAACTGACAGCTCAATACACGTATGTGACGGCCGACATATTGTTTTTTTTCATCGTACAGAAATTACCCTGAACAAAGTTTACGTTATTTTCGAAGGTTATTCATCATATCATAATTCGGAGGCTTCTATTATTTTACATCCCGAAGCAGAATTTCGCATGGTATTCATGTTGACATTGTTGGTAATTTTAAAGACCACAAAAATGGACGAGTTATGTCCATTCGTTAAGAAGTTTATACGGGAAAGATGATACGGACAGGCCAATATCATAGTCCCATCTTTACTTATGAATAAGTGAAAGCAGACCAATGACACGTTTTCTTCAGTAAAATTAAGCGTAATACTTATGTTGAATTTCAACTCCTTTCCATCCGTGATTCTTCGCTTTCTTTATGTAGACGGAAGTGTGAGAGTAGCACGAAAATGCGCCAGTCCCCGGTTATAACAATTGAGTAACTGGATTGAGAACACATTTTTTTTTTCAAAATGTTTAAGAGCAGCCATATACCTTTTCCAGCATATATGTTATAGACACAAAAGTTATCCCACTTTCCAAAACTAGATATAGGTTCAATTGTATACAATTCTAGGTTCTTCTGGAATAGCATCTAAATATTTTACAGCCGTTGCAATGCAATGACCTCGAGATCGATGATTAAACAACTGTGTTATGCAAACCGTTTCTAGTCAACGGATCGGTGAACACATTCTCGCGGTAACGAATACGCACGAAACAATAGAGTTACTGTGGTAAATTGTGTTTTCTACCCCCTCTGTGCAAATGGGTCATAAAGAAGACAATTAGAACAACCAAGGCCAGTTGAGATTTGGGTTTTGCAAGGGAGGCTGAAAGAGATAGCGCTAGAATTAAGTTGACAGTCCAGTTGTGGGATATTCGCCGGACAGTAACGATGTAAGCATAGACGCTGAAGAATCTCCACTGTTGAGTGCGGTTACCAAGCAACGACTAGTGAAAACATTGCAGGCTGGAGAAGACATAGCGTGTAATAATTTTTAAAGTGTGGACATCATCGATAGCGCTGTAATTACTTGTAGTTCAGAGTGGTGGCTGTATAAGGGGTCAATAAGTCAATTCATCAATCCATACACATTCTGTAGTCACACACACAAATCGTGACAACACGATACGATTTGTCTTTCTTTTCCACTTCTTTACCATGTCCGAATAAATCGTACCCACCGTCTCCTTAAATCCAAGAAGTAAAACAGGGCATAGAAGAAGACAATAAATTTATATCAAGGCGAATGCCGTGTGCTCAAATGACAATTCTGTTGCAGACTCCCCATTGATACGCTGGGAAGAATCCACAGTTGAGCATCCCGCTGGATTCGGCTTTCTTCTGATATCCTGTATTTGCCAAAGTCACTTGAAAAATTCTTACAGGTTCCTGCTTTAGGTTTAAGTTCAGTTTGAAATTTAGTTCCACTCTGAGGTTAGGAACGCCTTCTGATCCTTGGCATTTGCATCTCGGGGATATGACGAGATAATTGTAATCATGTGTAGCCACGTAAAATCTCGTAGAATGATTAGTTCAAAGGCAGAATTGCCTCAGTTCCTAAGCACCTGTCTCACTCTCTCCACTTTGCGTCATCCTCCGAGGATCTTCCTGAATTACGCTTCATCTTTCATTAATAACTGAAGAACGGTATTCCATTAATCTCTACAGGTACGTAATTGCATGGAAACCACAGAGCACGAGCTGAGATCTGCAGTATAACAGTGTTAGTTGCTGTGATGACGTAACTCACTAATCAACAAAGCGGACCGATCCTCTTCGGAATAAGACACCTGGTAAAGATGGGAAACCTAACTGAGTATCGGGTCTGTACTTCTCTATAGTCGGTTTCTATATTCTTATGATCCTGCAGTTAATGGATGAAGAACATTAACCGGTTATTCGGCAAGAATTCCATAATTCAAACTGATATTTATGTAAGTCTGTGTTTTTTTCTACAGGTATAATCATAAATCTGGCAATACAATTAATTCAATAGTAACTTGACGAAAAAGCTGAACTTTTGACATATCTGGTCGACTTTTTTTCCGAATTAGTGGCAAGAAAGTTCTGAATGCCACTGTATATAAATTCCGTCTACAATTTGAATTTGACTTCCAAATATCTAAAGAAAGTTACCATGTGTTCTCTTCACAGTATGTCTGTAGCTACCCAGAATTTGCGTACGAATATATAAGTTACTTGTGTGCGGTGCTGCCTCCTGGGAATCAATCCTTAGAGAAAACCTCGGTAATGGAAAACTCAGACACCGCGTGACGTCACTGCTCGTGGAGGACTGCATTCGGTTCCTGACGCCTAACATCCTTCCAAAGCAAAAGTGATTGCTATTTATTTCCTATACACGTCGTTCCAGACTTATTTCGATTATCAAAATTTTATGAGAGAAGCTAAAGTTCCTTCTCTTAGATTTCCGTTTGTTCTGCTTGTTCAAGTTTTCTGACTGAACTGTCGTTTTGTGAGGTTAGAGGTGTCTCGTCTGTGAATATTGAGATTACGGTCCCCTTGAATATGAAGCCACATTGTCTTGGTAACATCCTGGAGCTTCCTCCAAAACTTTGACACGTATTTAAAAGTCTTCGCGACGTCATATTCTAGCGGACTGAAGTCACATAATTTTGTTTGTATATCTCATCTACACGAAATAAGAAAACGGAAGGCTAATTGGATTGGTCATGTTTTACGCAGAAACTGCCTTCTAAAAGAAGTTATTGAAGGAAAGATAGAGGGGCGGATAGAAGTGACAAGAAGACGAGGAAGAAGACGTAAGAAGACGCTGGATGACCTTGGGGACAGGAGAGGATACTGTCATTTGAAGGAGAAAGCTCTAGATCGCATTAAGTGGAGGAATTGTTTTGGAAGAGAGTGTGGACTTGTCGTCTGACAGATCACTGATGATGATGATCTCATCTCAGCCGTACATGATATATGCCCTGCCCGCTTCAATCTCCTTTAAGTGATGAAGTGAAATCGTATATTACTTATGTTACACATCTGTGATAGCCTCTCACTTGCTGCGTATAACTTGTCATATATGTATTTGTTCAATTTTATCTTCAGCAAGTTTAACAAAAAAAAATGAACGAAAACAACAGGTCATCTTAAGCACTTAAACGACTCATTCAATTTAGTTCATATGAGAAATAAATAATGAAATATTCTTACTTATCATTAAATACTAATTTTAAAAAGAGAATATACTGATATCATACATTTTTTTTCTTATTTACAGCCGCAACACAACATGATGGTAAGTTTCTAAATATCAGTAGCTCCTTTTACATGCGATTGCCTACAGACAAAACGGCGGTGGACGAATATCGCTTTATGCATTGTAATATTAATATGGTCTTACAGCAGTCACCAGGCAGACAGGGCGGAAGGAATCGGGCGAGGCTGAAGAATTTTATTGTGTAAGAAGATACACGCGGACGATGTGAAGGAAAGCTAAATGCCAAAACATGAAGATTTCCTTGATTGCTCTTGTCAAACACCTACCAAACTCAGACTAGAAAGCCAAACATTTGTAAGAATGATATCTCGGGCATAACATGGAAGGTTTCAGGACTGGGGAATCTAACAGATAATATTTATTCTAACAACCATTATCATTTCTTCAGGAACTTCATAATTGTTAGAGAAATCGTACCAAGGAAGGCCAGTAGAAGACGAGAACATGCAGCAAACATGAAAGAGATAAACAGTGAATTAAAATTTGTTGGTTAGAAAACGTGGAGGCAGGAAAACCACTCAAGAGACCTTGGTTCCGTAGAAAGATAATGTCAGTAGTCGATCTTAAAGACACGTTGTGAGGACATTTATGGTGGACTGTTGTGAATGCGGTAATGAATATTTGGATTCCATAAAAACTTATTAAATTCCTTGACTATCTAAGTGCCCCCAGCTTCTCAGGCAGGCCTCTGATCCATGGAGGTTTCCACTTTGTCTAGCATCAAATCTGTTTACTGTTTATAAATATGTGTAATGTAAACACAATGTCAGAATTAGTTTTGTACTTATATTAATTGACAGCAGAACATAGACGTGCACTGTGGGAGGCGGTTCAAGCGGGCATACTTTTGACTTTCGATACGGATGTGCCTGCTTCAGATCTAGGCGGGAACACCAGTGGTCCCGACTCCGACTTCTCGCATACCTTCCACGCTTACGTAAAATAATATCTTGAAATAGACAACGAATGCTTCCTCCTCAATCCTTTCTACATTGCGTTATCATATTCTGCTCTAAATAACAGCATCGTTATTTCTTTTGGCTTATTTTGGACTTCACCCCTCGTCTGGTATGTAAAAGACAAGAGACCACGACGTTTCGGAGACTGGATCTGTCTCCTTCTTCAGGTGGACAGGGAAGGATAAACCTCTGGAACAGTGATTGAGAGTAGCTCTTTCTAACGGGCCCAACTGAGTAGGTTTATCCTTCCCTATCCACCTGAAGACGGAAACAGATCCAGTCTCCGAAACGTCGTGGTCTTTTGTCTTTCACATACCAGACGATGGGTGAAGTCCGAAATAAGCCAAAAGAAGTACAGTATACATCATCGTCAGAATCCTTTCAAGTCTAACAGCATCGTTATGTTGATTTACAGGATATACTGAATTTCGGCAAGGATTACTCGCCGATCGAGTTGAAATCGTGTCATGAGGTAGATACGATATTTGAGTCAACGTTAACTTGTTTAAGTTAAAGCTAAATCCTACAATTTCGTGTAGACTGTACTAATGTGGTTCTTCCTCTTGTTTGATTTGGTTCTTGAGTTGAATTCAGAGAGGGGCTTCACATATGGGGAAAAAGAGCAATGTACACGCAACGAAGACGGAAACAGAAATGAAGTTAGCCTGGTTATAGGGAAGCGAGGAATTGGATTTATCATCCCGTGAGCCGACCCATACTTGAGGGGTCGGGATAACCTAGTTACATATTTCGCACACAGCAGCCTCTCTGTCGCTACACGTACAACCGCGTGGCTTGTCTCGACCACTTTATTATTTCAATTTTGGAAAATAAAAATAAACTCTGTGCATCACAAAGACACAAAATGTATGTGGCATGTTGTTCGAAGTACAGTTTTATTTGGATGCGCGATGCTAGGACAGCTGTGATTCTTGTTCAAGGTTACTTCTGTTTTTATCAGGAATAATAGAGTTACGTTCTGTGAAAGTATGTAAGATGTGTTATGTTAGATTTATAAACGTTGCCGAGATTTCTAACTACACAGCTCTATATTGCAAACGTTTTTCAATTCTCCTCAACTGTCATCACTGCCTGCTCTGATGTACAGTCTACATGTTCATTATTTGTCACATTTCCTTAGATTATGCGCGTGTTGTTGTGTAGTGTATAAGGTCTTAATTTTTGTCATCGCTGTTCGCTAAAAGCTACGATGGTACGTTCATGTGAACAGATTTACCTTGCTGAGTGGTATATTATTATTATTATTATTATTGTTATTATTATTATTATTATTATTATTATTATTATTATTATTATTATTAGAAGTAGTAGTATTGACTCGTACACATTTCTGTGCTGTACTATTTTTTGTGGTGTCCCCAAAACATTCTCTTCCACTGCAAATTACATGGAGTGTTGAAAGCAGAATATATAATACTTCGAAAAATAATAGTATATGTTGTCCTGGATAACATCAGCATTAATTGTGAAAGAAACCATTATCACAACAGCTTCTATAGTGAACACAGTGAACGTATAGGAAGTATGAAGGGCTAAGAATGCATGGAGCTTTACACCCACTTTTCAATATATCTTTGGATGGGGTACTTATTGACACGATTAACCTTATCACATTTTCATTTCTATTTTAATCCATGCCGCTGTCTGTTAAAATATGTACATCGTACATTGTCAAAGAAATTCATAAACGTAAATGAAAGTTTATGGCATTTTGTCATTAATATGGCTTGGCTTATATTTCCGATTTCATCCACTGAACACTGTGATACTCGTAGTTTTGAAAGCGAACATTCGAGCATTGTATTGAACAATTGCTTTCCTTTTCATGTGTTTTAACGAGGTTTGGGGAGCTGATCATCCCGCGCTTTTCACACCGATACGTAATCTGTTCATATCCGTCAATAGAATTTTCCAGCGGGTTGAAGGCGCTCCCTAAGATATCTTTTCGAATAGCAAAGTGTTTTGGAACTCTTTTCACTTAAACGCCACTATGAGGCCAGAGACCCATTAGTCAAGCAGGCTATATGCAACGACCTTGAGCACATTTCATGATTAACATGAGAAAGTTCAATAAATGAGGAACACGAGAAGCTTTTGTGTATATTCTTCTCTTAGTGTTCCAGAAAAAAGTTTCATATCGCATCAACAGGGCATGTTCTCGAAATACGCTTTCTACCATCTGTTGCGTAAAACAGGAAAACATGCCACTGCAAGTCTTGATGAACTAGAAATCGAGGCCGCGCCGTAGCTCAAGTGGTTAGTCGCTGACTTCCCACCACGGCGGCCCGGGCTCGATCCCGGGTCTGGTCAAGTGGGATTTGTGGTGGACAAAGTGGCGCTGGGACAGGTTTTCTCCGAGTACTTCGGTTTCCCCTGCCAATCTTCATTCCACCAATTGCTCCACAATCAGCCTCACATATCATCTGGGGCTGGTACAATAGGCCAGAAGTGGCCGCAGTACAAGGGACTTAGTCCCACCCCACTACCAATAAAAAAAACTTGAAATCGCGATGAATTCGTTTCATAGCCTACATAATTCAGGCTACAGAGGCTATGTGAAATCACTAATTGGTCATTTTGATTCTATCGGCCGTCTGTTGTGGCATGAAGTACTGAGTTACAATCATTTTCGTTTATGTCAGTTAAATATAACATGTAAATAATAATAATAATAATAATAATAATCCAGTCAATTTATTAGAGTACTTAACAAATCCAGCAACGAGATTACGAACACTGGAAATGAGCCTATGACAGAACAGTGAAAACCATAGAAGACATAAGAAATATGGACCGTGGAATAGAGATACAATAAGATACACAAATAGCACATTAAGTGTCTTGAAATGTAAAATTTGGCAAGAGATTCTACACAAGTGAAAAAGCTGAACATTATATAATTGATTATTAATAAAAAATATCACCAGGAGAAAAGAAATCCTACACGAAGAGGCGAGTTCAGGTTATCAAAGAGGTTAAAATGAACATTGTTGCCTTCTGGGTTACAACGCCGTGTAGTTCCCTGGGTGCTTAGCTGCCAACGAATGAATCAGCAGTATTTCTGCATATTATACTAGGAACAGGCAGACGTCGACCTAGGGGACTGATCTTATACCGATAATACATATAACATATATTGCAATATCTTATTTAACTTTGAAGGAAACCGAAAGCTGACATTTTCGGCCGTTAAAAAACTTTGATTAGCATAGGGGCATCGAAATTCAGTCACCTATAATGGAATGATGAAATATACAGTATTACTAATATGCCTTCATATTTATAATAAGGGCGAGTCTTAATTACGTACTTTATATGTACGCATCCTGTTCTACATTTGTAGGCAAACAGAAACTGTCATAAATATGTGGTGGAACCGCCTCATTAGCGACACAGTGCAACAGGAAACAGGAGAAAGCAGAAATAGACGAATCATACAGTTGTGGATAAATGTATTATTGGCTGACACAAAGTAACGGTAACTGGCCATTGGCTAACGATTTACGAAGGGTGATGAAACTGTCCGCCATTTCAGTCAATGTGTAGCTGAGCCCTGTTACGCCAGAAATTCCTTGTCGCTCAAGGACGTCAGGCGTTTTGCGTATTCTCATGGCAACTGCTTCAGTGGAATTCCACAGCTCGTCCCGTGTCTTACATCGTTGGGCGCAGACGATGATATTCTGATGGCCCCACAAGTACATGTCAGCAGGAGTGAGGTCGGGTGATCGCTGAGGCCGCAGAACTGAATCGTTTCGTCCTCTTCGCCTACGCTGTCTACCGCATGACATTGCAATGAACAGGGACCGGAGCTCCGTCATGCAGTACCGGCGTTATCTGCCGCGTTGCCAGCGGGACGTCCTAGTTACCGGAAGCCTGTGATATTCAGGGTGGTAGTTCAAGTGCACCTAGGTGGATATCGCAAATTATTCTGCCCGGACATTTCGCTGAAAACTGCTGTTGAAGTCGTATCTCTTGAAAGGACAGTGGATTCTCCTCTGCCCATGTGTAGCTGCATATGCAATATTACTATCTCTCGCTAACGAAGCGATTGCTACCATATATATGTATGAAAGCTCCTGCTCTCGTATAAGTGTAGAACACAATGCTTATCTTCAAGGCATGATATAAGTCTCGCCCTGTGTAATGACTCTTCTGTAATAAACCTCTATGGCACAAAATCAGATTATTTTTGCGGATCCTCGTTTCCGTATCTGTCATGTAATTAAGCGCTTTCCGGGACGACTCTTCATATTTTTTAGTGCTAGTGGATTGGGACTAAGTCCCGTGTACTGCGGCAACTTCTGGCCTGTTCTACCTGCCCCAGATGACAGGTAAGGGTGATTGTGGAGCAAGTGGTGGAATGAAGATTGGCAGGGGAAACCGAAGTACTCGGAGAAACCTGCCCCAGCGCCACTTTGTCCACCACAAATCCCACTTGACCAGACCCGGGATCGAACCCGGGCCGCCGCGGTGGGAAGCCAGCGGCTAACCGCTTGAGCTATGGCGCCCCCACGATTCTTCCTAAGCCATAACTTTGCTAAAGACTGAATGCCTCTAAGTTTCTTCAGTTTCCAGCTTACGTCATTTTAAATGCAGGTAATTCATTTTCAGATGCTTGCTAATCGTTGTTTATGACCATAAAAGTAAGCATAATAATAATATTAGTCATTTGTATTTTTAATGTACACGTAGAAAACTTTTATATCACATAATAACAGAAGTCTCTTGAATCTGTTACGCTGATAATGTCTTGGTTAACTTAGTTTACTGTTAACTTTGTGCCTGCTGAGGCACTTCAAACTGATTTGTTTATCAAATTGAAGGGCTTCTAAAATTGTAAAGTAAAGTAAAAAGTAAAGCTATCCCTGTACCAGGCCGTGAAAGCCCAGTGGGTTGTGAGACATTAAGGGTCCCACATTATCTAGACAATCGGCTCAAAGATTGTGGTGAGGTTGTCAGCCTTACGAGCCGGCCGCGCTTTACTGGTTAATCTTTGTTTCTTATAAGCTAGGAACTAAATAATTAGAAGAAATTTAGTATTTAGCGTCAAAATCTCGACATACGTGTACGTGACGTAGGATTGCATGTCATTCATTACAGGAACACTGCCTGATTAAAGATTGATGCCGACATCTTCTATGACCTCCGAACACTGCCTGATTAAAGGCTGGCTCAGTTTTCCAGAATAATGTTATAATGGAAACTCCACCCTTAAATGACTTGGGATTTTTAAAGGAGCTTTTCAATTTATACATGGAGTTCTAAGCGTTTTAACGGTCGGAAAATTCTACCGCTCCTGGCAAAACAACAGTGTTCTCTTTATATATCAAAAGCGCATACGCCCTTCTTCTGCAAAGCTCTAGAAATAATGTTTTACACAATTGTTTTTATTAGCGCTGTGGGAGTGTGAATAGAATAGACTATGATGAGAAGAAATGTACCTCAGGGCCACGAAACTATTTATATTTAAAACAGTTCTAACGCTGTTTTTCTCCATTTCTTATATTGCCTGTAGCGTGAAGCCCATTCAAATTGAACAAGGTCTATTTTCATGCAAGAAGCCGACAGCCATGCCATGTCCGGTGTTCTAGGTTGCTGTGATGTCAAAAGGAAACGCACTGTTTGTCTATCATGGCATTGTGGGTCTATCTCTAGGCAACGTTTTGGCTTTAAATAAGGCAGGAAGTTTGCCTTCCGCTGCTTCTTTTACTTCCCCTCTAAGCTGCGAACATCTTCCTTTGGGGGAAAAAGGATAACCGTGTATCTGTTGTGTTGGTTTCGTAATTCAATATTTACTACATAATCTTAGTTTCAAAGAAAGGTTTCATGTCAGTTTTGTATGCGTTTCCCACCTCCACGTTCTACGAGAATTTTGTAAGGAATTCTTCATATATGTCGTGAGGATTGCGTATCCATGTCTTTCTATACACTCAATACATTTAGGAAAATTAATTATTTTTAATAGCATTAGTTTTTGTAGATCTTGCAGATTATTTTATTTCTTCTTAGATTTTAGGTTCCATATCCTATCAGATACTGCAAAAATAAGAATTTACACGAGATTATTCTAATTGGGTTCATCGAAAACATATTAGATACAACTAAATTTTGATTTGGCTTGAATTCTTTATTTTAGTCTATATATCTTTTCCCCTGAACAATATCAGCCTTCATCTGATTTCACAACATATGTTTCTTTCTTATTTTTCCGGTTTATTCCTTTCATACAACAACAGGTTCGTTCATTTAAGGGAAACCAATCTTAAAAGGGCAAGATGATGGAGTAATACTGAAGGGAGTTACACAATAGTGACCAATAGATACAAGTTCTAGATATCACTTGTAAGCTTTTGTTAGTGAGTATGTCATGCTGAGACAGAAGTAATAAATACTGCTTGACCATTATAACCGAAAGAAAAAGAATGTGTAGGATACGAAATGGAAAGAAATTTGTCTAGAATGAAAGACTAATTGTTGTAGGCAATGTGCATTTTGTAATATGCTTTCTTCCGGAGATTGCTTCGTGTGCAAGATGTTATCGAGACTTTCTTCGGTGGTTTACGTAGGAACAGAACGAAGTACAACATGATGCTTTTCAGCAGGGTTCTGACTTACATTGTTAGTACGTAGAAATGGAATTCGGGCTTTAATGGTTGCCTAAGGATGTCGAAGTAATGCCAAGAAAAGTGACACGAAGCAGACCCAAGTCACATTTATGAAATTTCAGAACCACATTTATGAGTTATACTGCCTCAAGAATGCTATTCTTGCACCCGCAAATTGTTGGAGACTGCGATCCTCTAGGATGTGAGACCACGAACTTTGGTAGACACGTTCCAGGAAGACAGTTCCACCCTGAAGATGGAGGTAGCAGGCTACTCCGAAACGTATACTAAGCTATGTGGCCTCATATCCGAAGATTCCATGTTGCATATACTCAAAGTTTTGCTAGAGCCTCGAATTCAACTCAGAGAACATCGTGTTTGAACTGCGACCACAGCGAGATATGGTGTAAATATATGTGTTAATGCGAATGTACCTGTAGGTTCATTGACAAAACAGTTATAGAGGCCTACCATAAAGCATACAAATATTTTGTCATTTAATTCATATTCGATTATATTTTGTACATAAAAACTTGTATAAATTTTAATATTGTTGAAAGCGACAATGAAATATCGGTATTCTGTATCTGTTTGTCCAGCCATCGATAAGCTGTTTATGTTTCCGTTGAGTGACGTCAAGAGGCTGCTTGCACGTCATGCCACACAATGTGTTTTGTACGCGCTATCTCATGTCTTGTCGATGGTTTCCTCTCATATTATATTGAAAGGATGTGGACTATTAATCAGGGTGTGCTAGAACCAAATCAGTCTAGATATATCGATTTCCTTGCTGGATGAATTGTAGATTTCCCAGCGAGTTTAAATTCAACGTATAAAATGAAGAACACAGCGCTTAAAAATCCGATTATGTTTTCGAAATAACTTAGCGTATTTGTACCAGACTTTACAGATGCTTCAGTGACGACATCCTAAACAAAGTTACTATCAAAATTCAAAAAAATTGGTGGGCATGAGTTCACACGTTTTCCTAAAGCGTCGAAAGTGTAAGTTAAAATATAATAAACCGTTAGAAACGTTAGAAGAACAAACCAAGCAAGAAACCAGCTTGAAGAACGTACCAAGCAGGGCTCTAATTTTGAAGGACTACACGGCGTCATGTCTTCGTAACCACCGCCGTAGGGCAGCGCCATAGCTCAAGCGGTTAGTCGCTGGCTTCCCACCGCGACGGCCTTTCGATCCCGGGTCTGGTCAAGTGGGATTTGTGGTGGACAAAGTGGCGTTGGGGCAGGTTTTCTCCGAGTACTTCGGTTTCCCCTGCCAATCTTCATTCCACCAATTGCTCGACAATCACCCTCACCTATCATCTGGGGCTGGTACAATAGGCCAGAAGTAGCCGCAGTACAAGGGACTTAGTCCCACCCCACTAGCAATAAAAAACACCACCGCTGTGAGAACTTCAAATCCTACTTTAGAAACATTTGTTAGTGAAATGTTATATGACTTCAGACTTTTGATACTCAAAAATTCCGTAAATTTGATTTGTTTCATTCTGGTCCGTCACACTAACAGTTATAAATACAAACCACTCCGTCCAATGTGACATATAAGTTTTTACTACGTTAAAACTTAGTTTATCAAAAATTCCAGTTCTCAAAAGAGTGGTGAGTGAGTGTATACATTATATATTTTTGTTCGTGATGCTACTTACTGAGCCTTCCCAGCAATCGATGTCAGTCAGTCAGTCAGTCAATCAGCCGAGAGGGAGTAAGTGAATGAGCCGATTTTGTAAATTAGCTGAAGTAGTTATTTGCAAATCATGCATGCTTGATGGACGCTAAAAGCGAAATAATATTAAGTTTGGTGTACTGTTTTGATTTGGGAGTTAATGTTTGCTCATGCAGTTAACAGTTCGCCTCTTTTATGAACTCCGAAATTTAATTACCTTGCTCACAAAGGTTCGCAATTGGCTCCTGAGCCACCTGAATCCGGTTTACTTTTTCACGCCATATTTATTTAAAATATATTTTCTTAGTGTCCTCCCACGTGTTCCTTGGACTCCAACACGATCTGTTGCTTTCAGATTTTCCGATAAACATTTTGAATGCATTAGTCACATCCCTATGTGTGCCACATGTGTTGTTATACTTCAGCCTCGTCAATTTCATCATCCTAATAATATTTTTATTGCATTTAAAAATAGTTGAGAACCTCAGTACTATTTTATGCATTCTCAACAGACTTCATCTTCCTTAGATCAAAATTTGATCCGAAGTACTTTATTGTCAGAAACTCTCAGTATATATTTTTCTTATAATGAGAGACAAATTGACACACCCAAGTAAAACACAAAGCAATGTTATAGTTCTGATTGAATACGGTACTTCAATTTATATTTCTTCTTGTAGAGTAGAGAAAGATGAACGGTTCCCTTTCGCAGAAATATATGAAGTTTAATTTCAATTTCAGCAACAGCTTAATTTCGATTCTGACGTTACGAAAACAAAAATAATATAGTAAATGTTTAATGTTGTGGCTGTTGTTCGTTTGCCTATGCTGTGCGTGACAGCTGCTAATTTGGTACCCACTCTTGTGACCATCAGGACAAATCGCATTCCATGTAAAGAAATCTATTTTTAGTTCTCTAGCCACTCAACCTATCATGTATTTCTGTGCTGTATGTAATCAGAATTTTCAATTATTTCTCTGATAGTGAGATCTGAATATCGTGCCTTAGCTGAGGCGGATAAATACCAGTTTATCACCGCGAAGGCTCACGTTCAATCCTGAGTAACTTCATTTGAGGTTCGTGTTGGACGAAGTAGCACTGAGGCAGGTTTTTTTTTCCGAGCTTCTTCTTTTTCCTTTGCTATTCATGATTCCACCACTGCTTCATACTCGTCTATCACCTTCCCCTGCAATGTACGATAGCCCTAACCAGGCAGCACGTTTTCACTTCCTCGGTCTTTAAGTTCTGGGGCTTTATCTCTAATCCGGCACTTGGCTAACTGCAGAATAAGGAAGTTAGTTGTTTAGTGGGGTCTTAAATTTAGTAAAAACTTATAGGTAAATGTCTGCGGGTTTCATCAGTTAAGCACCGCGCTGTGAAAATCTGTAGGAAGTGGAGGTATAGCTTTAGGTTTCTTGACCTGGGCACTAGATAGAAGAGGGTGGTCAGTTTCACGTCCCGGCCGCTTTACTCCAAGGTAAAGAGCCTCCGGTACCCGCTGGATTTAGTAAACAAACAAATAAACAAAGTTTTCCGAAATGATATTCTATTTTTATCTGTTTTTTTTTTGTATACATCGCTAACGGTGCGCCGTGCTCTTAATTTATGAGAACCCATTTGCTATATTTTTGTGCGCATGAGTACATGTTCGAAAGAAAGCGGTCATCAAGATGACGCATTTTGTAGTTAAGTACAAATGGAAGCACTTCTTACTTGCAACCGCTACCGAAATCTGCCCTTGTCTGTCTAATCCCCACTTCCTTGCAGGCTGCACAGCCATACGGTTCTGGCCGTCAGCATAATTCCTCATTAAATTGAGTGGTTTCCACTGTAATAGGCGGGGGGGGGGGGCTGCAGAGTTCAGAGGGACAGCTTATCAAGCGAAACCTTCATTTACCTTCTGTTCATGCCAGTTTTATAACAAAAATTTGAATAATACTGTAACTTATATAAAGTTATGTACTACAAGGAAAATTGGTTGATATCGTTCTTTAGAAGTAGGTGAATTAATTTACGAGTAAAGGCTTTCACTTTGTGAAATTTAAATGTTACTCAAAATGAAGTTCATGTTGAGATAAATTTATTAATAGTTTTTTTTTTCGGGGTGGGGGGGGGCACGCGGTAGCGTAGTGGTTTAGGCACTATGCTACAAGTCGGAAGGTCGCAGGTTCAAATACCGATGAGTTCGTTGGATATTTTTCAATTGACCTAATCCGTCCAGCCGTACTATGGCCCTGGGTTTCACTCAGCCTCTAACAAAAACGAGTACCAGGAATTAAATAAATAATTTTCTTGGGTAGTAAAGTGCGGCCGGCGCGTAAGGCTGACAACCTTACCGCCATCTTTGAGCAGGAGCCTCAACGTCTCACAACCCTATGGGTCTTCACGGCCTGAAACAGGGATAACTTTACTTTTTTTACTTTTTAGTTTTAGTTTAGTACTTTTATAACTTAGACCATTTAACCTTACCTTATGGAATAAAACGGTTTATGAAGTGATCAGGGGTCCGTTTTCTCCAATAAGTGGCTTTGTACCACTGACATGATCAATGCTGATGCACGGAAACCAATATTCAGCATTTTTAAAGTACGTAACAAAGCAGTGAGAGTAATACAGAACTACACTTCACATATAGTTTCTTGTTGTGCGTATTACATACTGACCTAAATCGAAAATACTCTGCATCTCTTACTGAACGGACTATGCAGCTACTGTCTGCCAGAAACTGATTACTGGAACGTAAAGTGCGCCGTCGAATGTAGTTCGACATAAGATATTTAAAATAATGCAGATTTCGAAACGATTTGTATTACTTTCAGCTAACTACTTCTGTAACTAACGTTATGGTCCAATTATTGTGTCTTTGGACACTATCCATCGACCTGATCGACCTGATGGATATTGTCCTAAAACACATTAAAATCGTCACAAGCTTCTGTTAGATCTTGTTAACATTGTAGTAGCTTAACTCGAAGTTTGAACACCGCCATTGGACGCGTTCCTGAGCCAATTCCGCTCGCTCTGTCTCCGTGAAATGTTATCTTGTAATATCCTCCTCGACCTTCCAAGTAATTGTTTCCATAAAGGTTTTCTGAACATATCGCTGTACACATTAACTACCTCGTGCGTATACCCATATGTCTATGCCCAACTCTTTATTCTCTTAGATTTCACTGCCTTTAAGACACTCGACGACGGAAGAGATAGGTTTCGGATAAGGAATTTGTCGGATAAACAGTGATCCACAGTCGGCAAGGGGCGATCCTCTAACCTGCCTTGAAACTTTTCACTGTAAAACGATGTGCGTTGCGAAACTTTTAAGAAGACCATGGGAACGAATAAATAAAATCCTTTAGTCAGTACACAACGTTCCAAAGGTCGAGACACACGTGTGTTAGTCCTGTATTACGTTTATTTCTGTACCGCCACAGTAGTGTTATGTGCTACTGGAGACAGTAAGATTGAGACTACAATTTTTACGAACATAAATGACACAAAATTTTAAAGTTGGTCCTCTTTGTTTTAGACACTCACCATTACGTCTTATATTTAGGGTTTGAGGTTCTCACACCGATGGTTATGAAGAGTTATATTTTCTGGGATATAAAGCCGTGTGGTCAGTTGAAAGTCGACCGACGTTTCGAAGGAACATATCGCCGCTATCTTGAGTGTCGAATAAGCCTAGCGATATGTTCCTCCGAAACGTCGGTCGCCTTTCAACGGACTACATATCATTATATCCCAGAAGAGACATCAGTGCAGTCCAAGGCTCAGTTTTAGTTACATTTATAAAGGATTCTTCAAAGTTTAAGACGACTGTGAGAGTTGTTTTGTATAATGTATCTTTATTGCAAATCAGCCAAATTTACATTTGATGCTGCTGCTGGACACAGATAACTTGCGTTTGTTCTTTCGCAGACGACATCGCTCAATAATACCGTTCAAAACGAGCCATGTTTGTCAAGGTTTCATTGTACGTAAATCATGTGGACTGAAGTCGGTAGCCCTAGTGGCCAAACATCCTTTAAAATTATCCTTTCATCGCAAACAAGCCGCAGCACTACCACAGAGACACGAGCTCTGTCCTGTGTGAAGTAACCAACTGCAGAGGAAGACGGGTGGGAGTTTTCAAGGTTAAGGCGGTAACTGAAATGCAGATCATATTCGCCAATTTTGAAATATTCTTAAATCTTAGTTAGTTTTACCTTTAGTTGTGTAGGTGCATAGAGGCCTTACGCTAACTCTATTCCACTGGACACTTTCAGCTTTCCCGTTGAAAAGACTGGGTAGAGGGTACATTCCGTTTCGAACAGTTCATAATAAAATCATTAAATTTATGACGCAGATTTTGTTGGCTCCTGAAAATTTTAGTTGACAATTTGTTGTATAATTTATCTTCGAGGGAAACGCAATGATATCTCATTTCTAAAATTCTGATAACACAGTAGAAAACAGAGGTGTTTCATATATTTCTGACCTGTGATTACAAGATTACAAGGCTTCACCCCATTGCTAAACAATTATACTTTCAGTGAGGTTAACTTTTCCTCTTATAGCGCTATTTTTGATGAAAATTCTTAATGTACTTTATTTCCTCTCTCTGAAACAAATATTATGCCCCCCCCCCCCAACAACGTATAAAATAATCAAGCTGTTTATGTTTACTTCTCTGTAGTATACCCACTCCCTACTGTAACAGTTAAAAACATTAATTATTTTTAAGTGTTGTATTACATTGTAAAACGTAATATAATTTGGTATTCTAAAAGCAATGAAGCCGAAATGATGAAAAGTACTAAACCCGTCTTGATGAGATTAAATAAGCTGTATACACGACATTGAAACTTTGCAAGGGAGTTGATATGTAACAGCTTTATTGTTCCGTTCAGATCAAATCTACATACTGCGCCACAGTGAAGAGAGTCCCATGTGGATTTGCATTTAGGATTGATTACAGAAAGTCGCCACAGTGTTGTCATTGTCAACGTATTACAAAAGATTCTTGTCTATTGAAAATGCATGAAGGATTATATGTGGTATTAGTACTTTTATGATATAATGTCTATTGTTACGGAACATGCAGTTCCGATAAATTTACAATGGACATTCATACGAGGGTTGTGAACGCCTTAGATTTTCACAAGAACATTGTTGATATATTAGTACTGTAAATAATGAAAGAAAATTAAAACTATCCCTCTAACAGGCCCTAGAGGCCCATAGGGTTGTGAGACGTCGAGGCTGTTATATTTTTTAGACATTCGCCTCACAGATGGCGGTGAGGTTGTCAGCCTTACGCGCCGGCCGCAGTTTACCCTCCCCCCCCGGATGATTCCTGGTACTCATTTCTGTCAGAGGCTGAGTTGACAGCAGGACCATAGCACGGCTGGAAGGATTATATCAACTAAAAATTCCAATGACCTCATCGGGAATTGAATCCGCGGTCTTCGGACTTGTATCTAAAGAAGTCTGCTGAAAATTGAATATATTTAATTAAATATGCGACAACATTACTTTAAATACACAAAAATGCAGGCGACATTTTGAGTTCCTCTGTACTAACGAAGCTAAGGACATGGGTATACTGGAGGGCAAATGGATGGAGTGGGCAAGGATGGGTGAATCATAGTAATACATTCTTTTAATGTTCTGTCCACGGAATTAGTCAAATTTGTTCTACATTTTTCGAAGAAGCACAGGATAAGGATGTTTTTCTTACTGTAATTCTCACTTAACTTAGTTCAAAAGCAGCTATACAGAGGCCACTGGAAGATATCCTGCACAGCTCCTGCTAAGTGAGTTCCCCGTCTCCCTGAACTCATTTCTCCGCTCTCGTCTTCTAGCCGTTCTGTTCACAGGGATATTTTTATTGATAACCACGTGACCTCCTTTGCCAGCAATTGGAGCCATAGACTCGTTCATATAGATCAGAGAGATCTGGAGGGAAATAAAACAGTTGGCAGAGAGTACGAAAGTGTGGGATGTCATTATATGAAGAGACAACCACTAGTTGAACTGTCCTATAGCATTGTCATCTCCACGGTCCATGGGACATGTTTCCTTGGCCATAATATGAATGCTGATGTTTACAAAGGAAAAAGTAGCGACTCAGTGTATAACCATAACTTCGAATGTGGTTGGTGGTAATGATTATGGGTTTGATGATAAGAAGTCTAACATTTTGTACTATTATTACGTAAACCGTGCTTAAATATCACATGTTTCTGTAAAGTGTTTTTTTTTGTTTAGCACATTTTTTTAGGCGACTACAATTTCCGGATATGGCTGTCTCTTATCGTGAAACCTATGCTTTTAGCACGTCGTCTCCTTCCTGTATTTCGATTTAACGCGATTATAAATTTAAACTGTACCTTTACTGCTGAAGAAAAGATTTTACTCTTTGCCACTGCGTCAAGACCGGCTCTGAGACCCGTTCAAACTGTCACCCAGTGAGTACCGGGGGCTCTTTGCCCCCACATAAATCGACCGGAGCACGTAGATGATGTTTGCCTCCGCATAATGACAAAGATAAGAATGCGTGGAACACAAGGGAAGCAAAGTTTTCTCCATTCTACTGCACAAGTTGAAGGGCGACCCTTAGCATTCAATTCAACTCTTGAACCAGTCTGCAGTTCTGCATTAATTAATTGTGCTTGGTTCAGCGCGAGACATATTTAGCTGTTAAATTTAGCTGTTTTAATTCGATTTTCAGGTCACATATGGGCACAAGAGCAGCTCGTTATATGGAGTGAAGAGGAAAGCGGTCGTGCCGTATGTAGCTCTACTATAACATTCGGAAGGAAAAATGTCAGGATAAGTGATACGGCAGCCGAAACTCGATCGGTGTACTATCAGAATAAGAACCGAATATTTTCTTGTTCAGCTAAGCTCGGTGAATGAGTTTATAAATATTAAACGCAAGCGCCATCAAAAGATTTTCTCGTCAACACCTAGAGAGATCAAAATCTGTTACTTATATTCCATTTGTCGAAACAACAGGCCCACAAACGAATATATTCCTGTATTATAAACTGTGGATATCAGCTGTCAGCGTCCCACGCCCAGCGCTTTCCGTGGTATTTCAAAACATGAGACGTGAAACATAGCTACAGTATGAGGGTTCCTTGAGGGTCAGTCGGAAGTGAATTTATGGGTTTGAAACCTGGAGACCTGCCTGCGCGATGCAAATAATTATAAGAATCTGAAATAACTGCAGAAGATAAAACAGGAGAGATGTCCGATTTTAATTAATGAAGACATGTTATCCAGGAATAAATAAAAATATATCATATCCAGAATGTGACGCCGTATTTTCGAAAGAATTTAGCCGACATTTGGGATGAACGCAGGAATTGCCTCCTTCTTCAGAGTCGAAGTGTAAGGCAGGAAGGAGTCAGCAAATCTTGTTTGTCACCTACTTCCGGTCGCTTATTTGATTGACTTACTCTTTGAACTTGAAGATGGAGGCATTGCTTTCCATCGAGATATCAAGAAATTTCTACGGGGATATACAGTATAACACCTCAGAAGTTTGTACTTTTCAGAGTCAGTGCTGGGATTACTTCAGATCTGCTGGAGAATAAAGAGAAGTGAATCCCGCGTTAGTGCTTTAAGTAAAACTGCATTTTAAAACGCAGTAAAAACTGAAAGAGTTGCTATTATGCGAATTATTCATACATTTTACACATAAATGGCAAATGGATAGGGAGTAGAAAGGAAGATTGCTCAATTCAATCATGTGAGATTAGATTTATGTAGTCAGAGGTAGAATCTATGTTGATAGACAGAAGAATGCACGTAGGCGCAAGAAAGACGATGTATAAAAAGGAACTGAATGTTGTGACGGTAATAATAATAATAATAATAATAATTTGGATAAAGCAGGACACCCGTAAAAAGAATTAGAATATTCCACTTAGCATTATGAGAAGGAAGACAGATGCTCGACATCTTGACAAGAAATAATAGCAGTTGCATGTTTATAAAGCCAAAATTGGAGCTATGCCTAAACACTGAAAATGAATTACACATAAAATTTCACTCTTCATGTCAAAAAATCGACATATTTGGATTTAAAACTTGAGATTCTACGCAGAAAAGACCATAGAACATCTGACTTTTAATTTCCGGAAAACAAAAATAATCAATTTCTCGGAAAAAAAAAAGTAATTTGATTTCATTAAATTATTTGTCACTCTGATGATAATCTATCACGAAATGACCATATCAATACAGGAGTATTAATAATATTCTTAAAAACGGATCTCCTTTGCATACATGCAGCACACACACACACACACACACACACACACGCACGCGAGCGCACGCCCTGTCGGCATGCAAAGCACATCACTTCTAGAATGACGTCATTATCGATTTGAGAAATCCACTGACGTATATTGTGACTCGAATCTATACGAAAAGTTTATTTTGTCTTGATGGCTTTTCTGAATGAACAGTCCCACAGACAACTGATACTTCGAACGTAACATGATATTCACAATATTGCTTGGTTGAGAATTATCTGCTGATTAATTCTTTACTAACTTAGTATCCCCTTTAAATAATAATGAAATATAGTTTCATAACTGTCTGACAAAAGAACTCAAAGTTTCAACGCTGTAATGCCAAATCTTGTTTCTGAATCAGTTCCGTCCTCCTCCCATGAGCCCAGCGCCTCACGCTGAGATATATCGTGATGTTACAGGTCCGCCTTCTCGACTTCTATTGCCCATTTTCCGAGGTTCATCGCCAGAATTGTGTGTACAGTCCTTGCCTTGCCCCCTCGCAGCCGCCTAGTCTCACCATCCTAAGAGCTGACACATGTAAATCGCAAAGTTAAGGCTCAAGACGGAATCTGTAACATATTTCGAATAGATATTTCCCTGTACTTAATTACACCAGAAAACACCTGACGTAGTAAAGACATTGATTATAGAGGCCATAGGAAATTTGCTTGCAAATATATTAAAAACAAAAAATGCAATAACCTTCGTAGCTACTTTCTTTCATGTCCTTCACATACCTAAAAATCGGAATTCTAGAACAACTGTGCATTTATGCGGCAACACATATATGTTTACACTGAAGCCTGAGAATATTCTGCCCTCTGTTGCGCATATAAAAATCACAAGGGCGACTTGCTGTTAGGCTCAACTTAATGAGTACAGGGCTAATTGCATTGCCATGTCTGAAAGTGAATTCATCACTCTTCCATCGCCTCATGTATTCTTACATACAAAACACTCTCACCTTTTAACCCTCACAATCAATTCTGAAACAGAGAATCTTTTGGGTATGCGGTGCAAATTGTTGAAGGAAAGATCAGCTTGTCGTCAGACACCTCATATTTTAATAGATAGAATATGAACGGACTTCATGTCTCGAGAGGGACTGGTATCCGTAACAACACAGTGTGATTTAGACCCTGAGCCGCTTAAAAAGTTCAGCCTCGGTATCCGGCTTAAATATAATAATAGTAATAAATTAACAATAATATAAAAATTTGTAAATATAAATTTGAATCTGTGAGAATAACTTAACGCTACCTACTGGAATTCAAAATTTCAAACTATACTTCGGGGCTAGCAAGGCCTACATATGTCTTCCCACCTCGGCGGCCTGGGTTCGATCCCGGGTCTTGTCAAGTGGGGTTTGTGGTGAACAAAATGGCGCTGGGGCAGGTTTTCTCCGAGTACTTGGGTTTCCCCTGCCAATCTTCATTCCACCAATTGCTCCACAATCACCCTCACCTATCATCTGGGGCTGGTACAATAGGCCACAAGTGGCCTCAGTACAAGGGACTTAGTCCCAGCCCACTAGCAAAAAAAACAGACCTACATACTAATAATTATAAAATAGGGGCCCATTTGTTTGCGTAGTCTCTACTATTACGTATCTTTACATACCTTAAATTTCAGGCATATAATCTCGACCGTAGTCTTGTGCGTAATTATGAATGCGTAACTAATAATTCACACAAAACACGTATTCCAAATTGTGTTTAAATCAGACACTTATTTATGAAGAATATTTGTGGAAATAAAGCCATGATTGTACCATAAGCTTACCATTCTTCATAAAGTAAGGAGATGAAAGGAAATGCGGTTATATGTTCTTGTTCTCTGCTCACCCCGAGGGTAATCAAAATTTCTTTATACGTATGGAGACATACTAAAGGCTTCACAGGCCTGCACTTGCACCTTGGAACATATCCCCTGTTATTTTTGTTGCCACCCAGAAAAATATGGAAATCGTAAGTTAATAAACACAAAATATCGATAAATGTAAAGGGCACTTTTAGCTACGAAATTATATGTAAATATGTTGCGTGTATCTGAGTCATGCAGGCATACCTCCATTGCATTACACAGTTCTATGTCAAAAGTTATTTTCCGTATAAAAGAATGTATACACAGAAACAGAAGGCGATGCGAATTTGAGGGTGGCGCTCGTTACTTCAAGAAAATGAATGACGTCTCATGATAGAAAAATATAATTTAAAACCCCTGTTTCTATAACATATTTTAGAGTATATACGTATACTCGTATTGCCTATTATCACTTGTTCGCCTGTGCCTCTTGGCATGCAGCAGGTCCCCTTAGTGTAACAGATTATGCTGATTTTGCTGGACCTTGACAGCTGGATCCTCTAGATCCAGATTTCATTTTGCGTTTATTATTTTACTTAGAAATGTATCTCGCCAAATGTACTCGTAATCCGAACCTTTGTCGCATGTTTTCGTCTGTTTCACGATTTTTCAGGCTGATAAATTCGGACTTGGCAGTAAATGTGCGCAGATTTTCTTGCACAAGTGACATTTTCCCCGTCGATTCTCAGAAGTTAAACAAGCGAATTAACATGGATTACTCTGAAATTGATTAATGAATTATGCGATTTAATTTATTCACAACAATAATATCTGTTAGTTTATAAGTCTTTACCTCTCCAAACAAAGTCGTGGAAATTCTCACAGCCTGAATTTTCGGTTACTCTGAGTTCGAGGACGTGTGATTTTTTGGGGGAGAAATTTATGATTCAGTTTTTCGATGGGGAGTATTATCAACCTATGATTCATAAGTTATGGGGTAACCCATCTTCTCTTCCTATCAGATACTCAATACACTTTTAGCTTTTATTATTTAACGACTCGTTGAAATTTAGCAAAGAATAAATTTGAAGAATGCAGTCGCCTGGGATGTGGCACCGTGTAGATGTGGTGTTAACCGACGTTTCGGAGGAACGTATCGCCTCCATCTTCAGGGTAGAAGGAAAAATACAATAAATCCGCAATCGAAGAGACCAAGAGAACCGGTAAAACAGACTGATTATATCTTATCTGCTTGTACCGGCTCTCACGGTCTCTTCGCTTGCGGATTTTCTTCTTTTTCCTTCTACCCTGAAGATGGAGGCGATACGTTCCTCCGAAACGTCGGTTAACACCACATCTACACGGTGCCACATTCCAGAAGACTGCTTTCTTCGTAGTCACCGCCGTGAAAACCTCAAATCTTACAAAGAATAAATTTGTCTATCAGGTTCTACTGTCATTTAATGAATTACAGGCTTATTAAATGTAACTATAATGTGTTTATATTGGAAATGCAGACTTGATGATTTAATTGTGAATACGTGTCGAGAAGCACATCTTTGTGCTAGTCACTCGGCCGGTTATGTCGTCTCTAATGCAACCTAACAGATATATCATCATCAACATCAGCGACAGTACCAAAGTTCTGACCTTTCAGTTCTCTAGAAGGTAGTCTAACAAAGACCTACTACAAAATGACTGCTAAATTATGCACATTTCGCAATTAATACCCTTAAGCATAACCATTAAGCATAACTTCTCAGAAATATTGCTATAAATGCTGTGTATTGAGAAGACTATGTACTCAGCAGACGCACCTGGATTCGATTCCAGCTTACTTACATGAAAATCTGATATTTATGCATAATTTTGTCTATGAATATATAATGTTTAACTAAGAGTATTCGTTCCTGTTGTGATGCATGGTCAGAAACTGAAGCTATACACTCGATTTACATAAGTGCAGATTAAAATCTTTGAAACAAAGCATCAGTACAATTTTTATTTATGAACAAACTATTGACTCGTAACTAATCACCAGACTTTTTAGTTATGATTCAACATAACAGCAGCTTTGCGTTTCCCTCTTAACATGCTGCATCTTATTCATTGCACGCCGTTACTCGGGTGTTCGTCAGCCCTGCTAGTTTGAACCTGTTGCAGACTGCTAGAATTAATACACGTCTCACTAATTCAGCACGCAAAATTCCCTTCCATTGTTTCTGCCTTATCTTGTTTGTTACAAATTCCTTTTTCCCTGATTTATCGATCCTGCATAAAATTACAGTGGCCGTGGTGTGTACAGAATTCGTAACCATTTCCCCACAATACATGTATACTCTTACTCGTGAAAGTCTTCACTAAAGTAAGGTTCTCTTGTTTCATGGAGCTGTTGTATGTAAGTTTTCCTTTCTGTTGTGTAGTTCATGGCTGTGTAAGGTGCTGGCGCATTCCAAAATTGGCGGAAGGCAGTATTTTGTGAGGTGATGAAAACAGTTTATCGCACTATGTGCGCTTTCTGTAGAACTGGCGGGCGGAAAAGCTAAAGATTTTTTTTCAGATAGCTTTACCTTCAGATTGGCATATCTGTGAGGACAAAATCTGATCTTCCTTAATTTTTTGCTTTGTGTTATATACTACACAGCTCATTGGCAGTAACAATAGAAATGAGCCTGGCATTAGCCCACTGTTGGTCATGTGTAGTAAGAATATTTGTGACAGTTTTTGTTACTTTACTTTCCATTTTCTTACATTATTGGGTTGAAACATTTTATTCTTATTTTGAAATAAATTCCAAAAATGCGTCTATAGTTAAGTCTGCTATTAAGAAGTAATAAATGTTTATGAACTAGTGCCTCGAAAATCATTAATACACGACTTTTTCTTTAAAATTGTGGTTTATAATTGCGTTTTTTTTTCAAAAAGAAATTATTTATCTTGGTCTTGAAAATATCAAGAACTCCGGCCAATAATGTGAGCCACCATGCGAACAACAAGGTTGAGTATAATTTTAAAAAAAATCCTAGCGTGGAACACCATATTAGATTCCTGTACATTGCTGTGTTACTTACCTCACAGGAATCGATACAATCCAGAGATGCTTACTTAACATATAGCTGTGCACAATTCACAACCCACTGTTGCTACTGAAACAGTGGATTCGTTCGTCTCTGACTCCATTCTCTCTCATTTGTTAACGTTTCATGGTTCCATTGAACCTCAAACTGCAGCATCTCCAGTCTCATTGTGACTTTTCATGCTTATCACAGAACAAGTGATTTTGATCCATTTTCTCAGCAGGTTATAGGTCAAGGTGCAAGGTGCAATAAATTATAGAAAAGTGCAACACACATAAAAGACAGATATATAACAAGAATGTGTTGTTTATCATGTATAAATATGTTATGTATAAACATATACAACAAGTGCAACACAGTGCAGTGCCATATATATATATATATATTGTTATGTTGGAATGATTATATATAAGTAGATTATTTGAAGGTGTTAGATGTGCTTGATTGATGTTGGTGGTAGTAGATGGTGCTGATGGTGCTTGTTGGTGCCAAGTTGTTGATTGTGAACTCACCATTCCTCTTGGCGTTAAGATGACCATAAAGTCGACTTAAGTCGATGGCCATTACGGATTGCGGCAGGGCGACGCAAAGCGCCGTTAGAGCTACCACCATCAGTACGAGGTGCCTGGGAGTCGAAGCGCGCACCATTGTCTCTTCAGCTGCAGATCTGGTGATGAAGGAGTGTGAGTGTGTATGTGTGGTCCTCGCGCTGGAGAAGAGGCTGGCAAGCGAGTGGCAACTGTCTCAACACTACAGAAAGCAGGGCCTGCCCTTAAAACCAGCCGAAAGCCGTCGCGTCGGATAGTACGCGCCTGTAATTATTTTATAAACCCCGACGAGGTGAACTACCCACGTCACAATACCGATCGACCAATAGGAGAGCCTGCTTCTGCGCGGGAACGAGAGGGTCTATGACCAATGGGAGGAGAGTATAGAATCTAGAAAATCTACACGGGTCTCTGTCTGGTATCTATCGCTACGTGTTCCCATCTCTCTCATAACATTTCATTCCCCACTTTTTGAGCAGGGAAAACTCGAGGGGGAGAATTGAAATGTAGGTATGAGCGGTTAGAACTAGGCGGCCGAGAGACTGGTAGTGCACCTACGCAACACAAATATCCTAACCCTTGAAATGTTAAGTTTCTCTGTTGGAATGCAGGCAGAATGTGTGTATCCCTTTCGGTGGCGACCAGTGTTACAAACGGAAAGAGGATGATGAGGTCTGAGACCACGTTTTGGCGGGAAATGAATGAATGAAATAGTCTAAATAACAACAACCATAGAAGGGACAATAGTCGCCGGTTGATATCTGCACTCCCCCCCACCCTGTCTTTGTGTTTCCTTTCCTTCCTTCTTAGTACGTGGCTCCATTCACACCTCCACAATTCCAAGAGAAGGGAGCACGGGTCAATAAGATGTGTCATCAGGGGGAGGTCAAGTACCCTACTCAGAATAGACAGTGAACTGATGACAAGTTCAGAACACGTGTCCGATCGAGTCAATACAGTATGAGAAAATTAATTTCAGCGGAAAAATTGCATTAAATATTTCCTCTGGCTCCGGTACAGTGTAGACAGGGTTGTACTCTGGCCTATGTAATGTTCTGTATGTTTGAACAAGATTTTGATGTTCTGAACAAGCACTTTTCTAAATTATTTAAATTAAATTACTTGTCTGTACCTTTCACCATTTATTATTATTATAAAGTTTAATCGTAAATGCAGTTATTTATCTTTAAACAAATAGTGTACCGATATCTAAATACAAATGATAAGTTCTTTTCATGGTGTGTGATAAGGCTTGTTTGTAAGTAAATAATTTCATTGCATAATCAACCTAAATGATGTGAAAGTACTTAAGAAATATTAGGACATTCAAATCAAAGGGAATGGGATGGACCGGGTATGCAGCAGGCATGAAAGAGATAAGAAATAAATTAATATGATATTTTAGCGTGGAAGCAGGAATGGGAAGGAATACTTCGGGAACCTAATCTTAGATGTGAAGATAATATCAAAATTAATCTGAAAGAAATAGCGTTTGAAGTTGTAGACTGGATTTGTATGGGTTAAGATGAGTAGTAACGGCTGTTTCATGTGAACACGATACTGAAGTCTGGCATTTTGTGGTGTCGAATGCATCACAGCTGCAAGATGACAAATGCACTGCTCATTACAGATAAATTGTACCTCATATGAAATTTATTTTCACTTGTGTGAACAAGTTACGAAAACTCTGCTAAGCTACCGCCAAACGACAATCCGGGAGGCCCCAAGTCGGCGGTGAGAATGTTGCAGAATTATGAAGAACATTTCACAAGAATCCACAAAAGTCACTGCAAAATGCCACACGTTTAAACATAGGTAAGATAATGAACAGTGCATACGGTTCTGAAACTGAAATTTTGTACTGTGCTTACAACATTAAAAGCTTCAAATGTTACAGGGACCAACTCTCAAAACAGTAGGTTTGCCAACAAGGTTTAAATAAACTTTTGAGGTTACAACGGCTGTGATCAGGATTACTGGTTTTTTCTGTGTGACGTTACTTCTACTAAACCTCAAATCTGCTGGAGACTACTCTACACAGCGTCTGGATAAGTTCTACCGGACCATACTGTGTCAGATTTCAGAAAACTTTTATATCAGACTGTATATTTTAGATATATCTGTAAATTGTTATGGTACAATGTTTTACATCGATGTCCATACGGCTGACTTCTGTTGGGCGAAAACATTTAGAATTATAATTACACAATTTAAAACCCTTATATTGACTTTCCCCTCCCCTTTCAAATTCATAGGGCTGGACTGTGCTTGTATAGAGTTCATTGCACAAATAAAACTGTGTCACGGGCAGACTCACCATCAAGCAGAATGGTTTTATTTTCTTCCGCAGTGTGCATGTTTCCAGTGGCATTTCCATTTATTCGGAACGTTTATTTCAGGTAAAAATAAGGGCATGTAAGCTCTTGTGTAAGTCAGTTTATCCATTAGCTTTTAGTATTCAGGTATTTTATTTAATAACGGAAATCCTACCATGTAGATTTGGATCATAACATGTGTACATAATTTGATTTATAGTAAAGTGGTACCTTCCGCGCCCGCAACAAACATTCTGCAGTAGAAGAAGAGAGAAGTGCGAGCAGCTTAATAACTTGCAGCGTAAAGGTCATGGGTTAGATTACTGTACACACAAAGCTTTCGTTCTGTTATCTATAAGAAATCCACTATCCCCGGTGTACATATACAGGCTTAATAGATAAGTGGACATCCTGTACTTAGCGTAACGAAATTAGTTTGCAAATTAAGGATGGTAAAATACTAATACATTTCGACACAAGTAAATAGATACGAAGCCGGTCACGGTAGCCGAGCGGTCTAAGGCAAGCACTGTCTTCACTCTCCCGGAAGCCGGGATCGTGGGTTCGAATCCCACTCAGGGCATGGATGTTTGTGTGCGTTTTTCTGTGTTTGTCACCAGGTAGTGGCCTTGCGACGAGCTGATCACTTGCCCAAGGAGTCTTATCGTATGTGTAAGATCTAGAAAAACCGAAGTGAACGGAAGTTCATGGAGGTAGGCCTAGGCCCACTAGGGCTGTAGTGCCAAGGGAACAAAAATAGATACGAAATTACGGAAAATATCAGTCAGAGAAGTCCGCAGACGTGTACAGGTACACAAAGAAGCAAAGAGTGTGGTCCTTCTCTCGGTTTTACTTTGTAGGTACAGATAAGTATAAGAAAGCAGACAGCGAGAAGACGGAGTATTCGAATCCGTTTTTTTTTTGGGGGGGGGGTCTATCGGGAATAATATAATACTTATATCTAATAAACAATTATATCTTGTTGGTTTCAGCTTGTTACTCTTCGTGAAATTTGTCTGTCTAGGGTTACATTTTTATACAATCATATTCGACTCAGATTTATAGAATGTGAACACAAACATATTCACAAAAAACTGAATGTCATTTATAAAGTTTAGTGTTTCAAAATATTCGCTCAAAAAAATCTAAAATAATAAGAAACTAATGTCTATTTTTCGTAATGAAAAGCTTTGTCATAGGAGTCTGTATAATTTATTGTATTAAGAGCGATGTATCTGAAATGTATATTTTCATTGGTGCCGTATATACAGGCTTGTATTCTGAGGCAATGTTCAAAACTTCGCAACATCATCACAACACATGCAGTTCAACAGTTAAACGTTAAGAATACCGTCCTGCAGGAAAGTACGTATTTCATTTTAGATTCTATTGATATGGAAAATTCATGCCCCAAATCTTGATCAACTTGTAGGTCTTCTGTAATTCAGCTCGCTTTGTTATGTGATATAAGGAAATTGCAATTCGCTGATTGCTGCGCATTGTTATCTGATGTAAGGAAATTGAAATTCGCTGATTGCTACACTTTGTTATCTGATGTAGGGAAATTGCAATTCGCTGATTACTGCGCTTTGTTATCTGATGTAGGGAAATTGCAATTCGTTGATTGCTGCGCTTTGTTATCTGATGTAGGGAAATTGCAATTCGTTGATTACTGCGCTTTGTTATCTGATGTAGGAAAATTACAATTCGCTGATTGCTGCTCATTGTTATCTGATGTAGGGAAATTGCAATTCGTTGATTGCTGGGCTTTATTTACAACTTTAAATATGATTTATAAATGCGCAAACTCCTGAGATTTCCAGAATTCTCACGTAAGTAACTATAGAATAAAACAAGCATTTAGCAAAGTATTTCAGAAGCAAAAGTTGTGAAGTAAATATTAACTTTTCCCTGCTTTAAACATCAGTTCATATAGAAGTGAGAGCTGAAGGCTGAAGATAAAACCTCACGCTGTTTACTTATCGGAACTCGCTGGAGATGAGTGATCAGCTTCAGGCTTCGGCCTCTTTACCCATGAGGAATAGCCCCCGATGCCGATTTGAGTGGACCTCGAATCAATTATCGTCACGTGTTAGCAGATTTTCGGTGTTCCACAACATAATCCCCTAATTAAGGATATATATTATGGCCAAAATATTAATCAGGAATACGTTACGTCACAAAATAAAATTATTCCCTTAAATATATATAGAGAATTGAATATAATTTTACATTTTGATATCAAGTAGCCACGTCATTCTTGTGCATGAACTATTGTGAAAATATCAGATGTCCTGCTAATTTTATATTACATCAAATTCTAATCTAAATACTATATTGCTTTCACCGATATATACTTATAGTTCAGTACCAAATGCAAGCAATTTTCGCACCGGAAACTCCTACGTTAATTACCAAAAACTGCTGAATTTCGTAATCACTCCGGTTTAAGTTTGACCAATATAATTAATGAGATGCTTGCGATGCTGTCATCAGCGCAGTTTTGTAGATGGTAGAGTTCCTGGCCCCGTGTCGGTTCCATTTCCTGTGGCGTAAATGAATTGAAAATGTCTCTGTGAAATTATGGTATTATATAATTAATTTCATTTGTTGATTGCAGGTACATTTATTTCCCCTTTTAACACAGCATAACATTGAAGATTGATATGTTAGAAGAAGTTTTTCAGCAATAGTGAACCCAACAGATGCGAATTTATGCGAAATAACCAACAGAGAAAGAGCAGTTGCAGCAGAAGTCCGAAACTCGCGAGAGCCATTGCTTTCTTGTAAGCATAAATTCTACGTGTACTTATTATCAGATTTGGAATCATATCGTATTCTAATTTAATTTTCATTCTATAACAACCCAAGCACAGCGTTCGTGAATTTATAATTTTATTCAACCTGACGTTCTTCGAAGATTATCAAGGGAATATATTCCACAATTTCATAGTTTTGAAAAGTCTCATATAAAAATTGCGAGTATATATGTAAAGGCATATTGAATATGACGTTTACAAACTATGTAAGAATTGTATGAAATATCTTAACATTAGTGGCATCACATCACATTTTAAGCAGAATAATTATAAAATATTGATAAAATAAGTTCTTATGCATTGATGTTTAATCGCCATCTTATTTAGGTCTAAAATGAAGAATTGGCTTTCCATGTCTTACCATATTTATATTTTACTTTACAAATCTTTAAATATAGTTCCTGTACACATCGTAGGCAAGAAATCTCAACATTTTAAATGTATTTATTACTCGTATTATTAATTGAATTATTATTATTATTATTATTATTATTATTACTATTATTATTATTATTATTAATTAGGATGT
>NW_019727432.1:126081-130495 GCF_002891405.2 Cryptotermes secundus
GTCCATAATGTAATTACTTGTATCTACACTGTGCTCTGTCTGTAATTGGCCTTGTGGCTGTTGACTCGGCACATAAATATTAAAGAACTTAATTGAATTGAATTGAATTGAACTGAATTATTATTGGGGACACGCGGTAGTGTAGTTTGTTGATGCCCTATGCTACAACCCGGAAGCGACCGAGTTNAAGAGTTGTGGAGTAAAATTTAAGTTAACCAATGCCTCTGGTGTAAAAATTAAATTAACTAATGCCTGTTCTTTTGGCATTTATGGCCTTATTAAGTTAGGAATTTCCTTCATACTTTCCAGTCCTGTTCTCTTAATGTTTTGCTCGTTATTTTCTTGGCCTTGGGTTTTATATTTTTCTGCCGATTTCTGACCTCACTCGCAGAAAATCTAATTCTCTTTACAGTTGTGTTTCGAAACTCTCTGAAACACTATGGGAGTTGCCTCCTTCTTGTTTCAGGCAGCATTGATGAATGTGCGCATGATCAGCCGCGTCGCTAGAAGTAGCCCTTTTCTTGTATCAATTTGTGCAAGTTATATTTCACTACTTAAAGATATGTTAAGATTTGATTCGCTAAAATGTTGATAATTTGCGTCAAGTTCTTGAATTGTACCGCGTCAGTCTAATATATCTCTCTACTGTTAGTGATTACATGTCAGTTACACTCTGACATTTGTTTCATAGTAGAGTTATTATTTATTGTTCTTAGCGGTTAGATTGTGTTGGAAACTTGCGTCGTTACAGCTAAGAATTTTCCTCTGCGCTTAACTATTACTTGATGTAAGTTGGTCATTACCCGTTGTTACCGCTTCGTGATGTGTCGCAGGACTTCGCTAATGGTGGCTGTTTTCGCTTCAGTATGGCGTCTTTTAATAGTGAGTTTATAAACTCATGAATTGTTGAGGTTATGTAATTGTGTGTTGCTAGCAGCATAAGAGCCAACGATTATGACGTGTCTCCTGTCGAACTTAACGTAGCGTGTTCTTATCGAAGAAAGCTGGTGTTTCTATCTTGCTGTGGCAGTATGGGCATACATATCTTATTTGGAATAATGTAAATATAACAGTCCCATCGACAGAAGCATACTGCTGTGCCTGTATTATATACTATATCATAAATTATCACTCATAACATTTAATTTATCATAAACAAAGAAACAAACTCCGTGGTTTTAGTCCGCAAGCGAACTATACCGACCGAGCGACCACCGCTTGTCGGCGAAGTTAGTGCCAATTTCAGCGGTTAGAGGGTCTCGCGTGGTCAGTGCAACGGATCCCCAGGGCCGTTATTTTCTGTTTTCTAGACCGGAGCCGCTATTTCCTTGAAATGTATCCTCAGTTAACCTCACGAGGCTGAGTGGACCCAGCTCCAGACCCACTGCTTCTCAAAAAATCTGGTAGCGCCAGGAATCGAACCCGGACCTCTGGATCTGTAGCCAGGAACTCTGACCACTAGAACACAGAGGCGGTCTATATATACACCCACATTCTTTAAATGTACTATTAATATGACCGACATAATATTCACTGATGATGAATTACACCTTCTAAATAAAGGTTTGAAATATAATCTACATAAGAAACCCAAGAATTTGATAAAAACGTTAGCCCTCGAAGCTGACACCGCCATAAGAACTATACCAGAGATAAATCAACCTTATTTAAAACAATTAGTAGGTAGTAATCTACAAAATTTAATTAAGAAACAAAATGAAAAAAGAAATAAAATATATATTCAAAAAGAACAAGTAGAATGGAACACAAAATGAATATTAAACAAAAATTAATTAATAGTCACGCTATAATAACTAAAGCCGATAAGGTAAACTCACTACTTATTCTAAAAAAAAGTTGATTATATCCATAAACTTGATAATTTTATCAACAATAATAACTTTATAAATTTGCCACATAACATTACCAATAAGATACAACAAAATATAAGAAATTACATAAACAATTGTAAAAACATCATAAAATATAAAGATAAGTCGAAACTTATAAATATGAACCACCATGCACGACACATGTATGGCACTATTAAACTACACGAACAAGGACAACCTATACGTCCAATAGTTAATTGAACAAATTGCCCAGCATATAATTTAGCCAAACACTTAAATACAATATTAACAAACACTCTACAACTTCCTAATGCCTTTAACGTGAAAAATACTAGTACACTAACACACTCCTTACAACTTATTGAAATAAATAATAATAATACTAAAATGTGTTCTTTTGATATCGAAAATATATACACCAATATCCCCACAAAAGAACTTTTCAATATTGTTGAAAATATCCTAGATAAGAGTCAAATTATATCACATGAAACTGAAATTGAAATTAATAATTTGCTAAAAATAATATTAGAACAGAATTATATTGAACATAATGGAAAATCAGCTAATTGAACCATACTTAAGTATGCATTAAATTAATTTGAGTATTATTTTTTCAGTCTTTCCATTACGTAGGATTGTCCATTTTAATTTCTCTCCCAGAATTCTCTGCGGTAATAAGAAGCATTTAGCCGGTCACGGTAGCTGAGCGGTCTAAGACACGCACTGTCTTCGCTCGCTCGGAAGCCGGGATCGTGGGTTCGAATCCCACTCAGGGCATGGATGTTTGTGTGCGTTTTTCTGTGTTTGTCTACAGGTAGAGGCCTTGCGACGAGCTGATCACCCGCCCAAGGAGTCCTACCGTATGTGTAAAAACCGAAGAGAACGGAGAAGTTCATGGAGGTAGGCCTAGGCCCACTGGGGCTGTAGCGCCAAGGGGGGGGGGAATAAGAAGCATTTAGCCCTCAGTAAGTTTGGATTCTGTGACCAACGCAAGAACCCAGAGCTCTAACATACGCCATTATGTTATATTGTTGTAGAGTTATACACGTAACCTTGCCTAAATACAGGGTTGACCATACAAGTTTATTTGTTGGACTGGAAATCTGCAAAAGGAACAAAAATATTTTGTGTTTTGCCTGGAATTAATTAAGTAATATGAATATATTGTGGATATCATTCCTTAAAGACTATCTCCGCCAGGTTATCACATTTCTTCTTTCGTGTCTCACCTTGTGCTCCACTCAGCTAGGTATCTTGCAAGCTTTACTTCCGCGATGTAACCTTCTGGACCACTGGAAGTACCGGATCTTCCTCCTACTTCAAGGGGACAACTTTTTGAAAGAGACAGTTCCTTCGAATTCGGAACGATCCTGAGGCTATGCTTTCTCCGAGTAAGGACAAAGGTTATGACAAATTGTCGGTTGGTGAAGTTTGCAACACACCGTGGAGCGGTAATAAATTAATATAATGCATTAGTGAAATGTAGATGGAAGCCGTCATCAGGGGTACATTTCCCGCTTCAAATGCCGCATGGAATTATCCAGTTTGTAATATACACGTCTCCAAAAACTTCTGTCATTATTCGAAGAGAGATGCTTTTCTTAGACAAAACAGGGTCCAGCGTTAATGAATTTCTGATGAATCTCAAATGCAATATAAATCTTAATTGAGTAGGTTATGTTGCGGCTTAATTTGGGGAAACAAGAAGGACTGTATGGGGATATATTTTGGGGAGTAAATCAATGTTATAAACTGAAAACAGGGAATTTGAGAATGTAAAGTTAAAATTTTAATATTTACAGAGTGAGAATATAATTTGTCAACAAAAAAAATACACTTCGTTATGAAGTAACTAGGTGTCCTAATTCTGTACTTTCGGTAATTTTTCGAATAAGCGTGTAAATAGGTTGGGGTGACGTAATTACTTACTCTGTTTCCCCGTAAACTTTTCGTAGGTCAACTTTGCCCTTCATGATCACCAATCTTATTTAATTGCAGCATTTGTATTGACCTCACTTGTATACGTAGAATGCTACTTAGTGATCCAGGATATGAGATATCCTTCACTTCATACTAATGTATTTCGTAATGTCTGCCAGTCCGCTTGCGTCAAGAATTTCACGAATTTCTGGATCTGTTTCGTTTATACGAACACGAGTTGTCAAATTTCAGTATTATTTCTATAAAAAAGTAAAGCTATCCCTGTAACAGGCCGTGAAGGCCCATAGGGTTGTTAGATGTTGAGGTTCCCACATTATCTAGACAATCGGCTCAAAGATGGCGGCAAGGTTGTCAGCCTTACGCGCCGGCCGAGCTTTATTCCCCAGGATAATTGTTTAATTAATTCCTGGTACTCATTTCTGTTAGAGGCTGAGTGAACCCCAGGGCCATAGTGCGGCTGGAATGATTAGGTCAATTGAAAAAAATCCAATGACTTCATCGGGAATTGAACCCGCGACCTTTCGGCTTGTAGCGTAGTGCCTCAACCAACTACGCTACCGCGTGCCCCCCGTATTATTTCTATAGATGACAAAATGTCTTAATAGTCGCAGCGACAC
>NW_019727432.1:130518-174903 GCF_002891405.2 Cryptotermes secundus
TAACTTCGCCGAAAAGCGGCGGTCGCTCGGAAGGTATAGTTCGCTTTCGGAGTTTGTTTGTTTTTCTTTCCTGTAATATTTACTTTAATAAGCGGACTCATCCATTGACCATAACAGTGGTGCCAACAAAAACATCGATACATACGTCGGTAACACGGGTTATAAGTGCAAATAACTTCCTTCCTGCTTCATTTAAACTTGATTATAATTTATAAACGAAAATTTATGATTCTTACATATAGATTATTTGAGAATTCGATTAAACTCGTAGGCAGGAGTATGTATAGTTATTAACGATTTCGTTATTTACAGCGTGTTAGCTTGCAAACAAATGAGGTTAGCGGTAAATACTACATAACAGCCTAAAAGATAGCTCAGTCGGTATAGCGAATAGGCTACGGGCTGGAGGGCCGAAATGTAAGCGTTCGATTCGGGAAAGAGACTTTTCTTTTCTGCATAAGGCCTAGACCGGCTCTGGGGCCTACCCATCCTCCTATATAATGGGTACCAGGGATTTTATCATCAGGGTAAAGTTTTATGGTCATGAAGCGGACCATTCGCCTCCATTTAGTCCCGAGGTTAAGAATGGTGGAGCTATAGCCCACTGTCCCATACGTCTTCATAGCATGATGCTTAATTAAGTAAAGCCCAAGGATATTATTACCTTACTTTACCCTCAAAGAATGCAGGATATTAGAGGTCCTTTGTGCTTTCACATTATTATCATCTGCTGTAGGTCATGATACTAATTTCCCTAGAGCTAGTTCAGGCCCTTGTCTGTCTCCGCGCTAGTTGCTTGTCTCAAAGGTCACCCTTTCATTAACTCCTACGCGTAGTATACGTTTATCTCAAGGAAAATTAATGTTCTATTTTTCTGTTTTTGACCCTGCGAAACGTGTTAACATGAATGTTCCAAGAAACACATATATCGTTCCCAGTGAAGGACATCAGAACGTTGATATCTATGGAGAATAGAAAAAGTATTGTGGCGTATTTGCCCCATGCAAGAACGGTAGAGCCACAGAAACAACCGTTTATAATTAATACACGCACGCAACAATGGAACAAGGGGGTTATACAACCCGCTTCTCGGCAACACCTTGATAAACACACTTCTGCGCAGGCTCAATGACGGCACATCCCAATAGTGCTTAGCTATTACGTAACTGGTGTTTTTTCTATGGTCTGCTCTACGCAACAATGGAGCTGTGTTTTCTGCTTTGTCCGTGCCGCGGCTATGTAACTCGAGTCCGCTTGTAGCTTAGAGGAGTCCAGAAGAGATCTTAGTTGACTTCCGAGGTTCCAGGGTGATTGAACAAGAAATGGCCAGAAGACTTCATAGTGATTTGAATTATAGTTTCTGTGTTGAGATCCGTTGCCAGGAGACGACTAGTGCGCGTATAACGGTGAACGGAAAGTGTGCATATCAGCAATAGAGCTATATTAATTGTAATTAAGCAAGTTTGCTACCGAAGTGTCAATAAACCCAATCATCCAAACTAGAACCCGCTTTTTTTTATCACGAGTACCCCCCCTCCCCCTACACGTAACAGAATCATGCTTCCTTCTGAAAGTAGTTTTAGTCTTATACAAGGAGTTCCAGGAAAACTCTTGATACCTACTTTCCTACTATAAATAGCCCCAGTCATCTAAAGGATGTGTTGCTAATGCTTTAGTCTGATGAGTTCATAATGCAACAACAAAACGCAATTCAATTGAGGGTTATGATGCTGCCTTTCTAAACAGACGGTGGTAGGTTTGAAATAACACTTATTATTTCTCATTATTGAAAATCTATTACAGATTATTATTATCATTAATAATATCTGTTTGTCAAAAATACTTTTGACGACTTTAAATTAATCAAATATAACAATTAAAATATTTTCACCAATCCCATATGACGCTTCTGGTGGTCATGAAGCAGCTTAAACGTTTGGGGCTCCTCTACACTATTATGCGTATATGTCACACTTTCATATAGCCACAGCCTGCAGCCTTCGTAATACTAATCCCAATGTAATAGAACCGCTCGTACATCTTTTATTAATGTAAATTTCATAATCCTTTCTGCTTATTCCATTATGCTGAAGTCGCAGTTGTTTGTTCTACGATGTATTTTATATTACGAATAGTAAGAACATGATGTAAAAAGGGCAGAAGGTGGCAAAGAGTTATATGGACCCTGGCATTCCATAATCATAGATATGCAATACTAATGAATAATACCCTGAAAGTTAATAATATTTTCAGTTAAATTTTCTCTGCCTGAAGGCAGCAAGAAGCCAACTAAAGCTCGTGACCCGGAGTGGCCGAGACCCTCAGCAGCAGAGTAACTAAGCCATGCTTTTCACATTATCTCTCACGTAAAATTGTACACGTTACAGATTTTCGTGTTGTCATATTCGTATATTTAGTTCACGCAAACAATGCTTCCTTACCCTGTAATCGTAATAACCGGTCGACTATATTTTTGTGTTTAGCACATCACAGTGACTTCAAAATTCTCTGATTCAGTTTCTGTGACAAATATAGTATGCCTGAGCTCTCCACATATTTGAATTCTAGAACTTAATTTTTAAGAGTTGTAACTGGATTTGTGACAATATCATAAATTTTAGCGTACTTTATGTTTTGAAATATTTTGTAATTGTTTTAAAATTTCTGTTATCAATAGTGGAGTAAACACGAAAACATAATCGTTTCCTTTTTCATGTTTAATTTTAATACAGTTAAGACAATGAATTTTTTATGAGAATTCCTAATTCATAAGTGTTATTCCAAAGAAAAATGGTTTGATTTAGGTCCGTATTAGTTAGTCTTTGAGCTGTATAATAAAGTATCCCTTATTCATAAAACAAATATACACTGCACATGTTATACGTAGATCTCAGATAAGTATAACATGTTTACAACTCTGTGCTGATGATGCAATAAAATATTCTCGAAATTAACGCACACTCTCCTTCTGCTGGTTCCTTCTGCGGGTAAAGAGACTGTGATAAAGGCCACCCTGCAGTTAGGTTCAACAGTCTTGCAACATGATGTATAACTTACTTTCTGTTTGACTTTAAACGGCTTCTGTAATCAAGCGCATCCTGTAACTGATCTAAAATGGAAATATTGCAGTTTGTTGGTTTCTGCATAGTCCCGCTATATTTACGTGTGCTTTGAATAAACTGAGGCTGTGAGATATTACGGAACTTTCTCCACTGCATATAAACTATAATTAGAGAGAGTAGTTCCAGAGACACCTAAAATGCCATTTTATTTTAAAAAGTGAGTGTGTGTTCTGTGTGCGTGTGCATGTACGTGCTGATATGGATAGCAATTTTTGTTGGTATATAATAATTTATAGAAAATATGACGATGAAAGCACGTAAAGCACTTTTAAAGTAAAATAACGGGAAGAATATTCTTGTGGCCTCTGAAATAAAATGTTTGTCCCCCTCTGACCCTATAAAAATTGTTTGCATTGTTACCGACGGTTTCAGCTAGTCTTCTAAATTATTATAAGGAAGAATAATTTGTTTACCTTTATGAATAGCAAAAAAATTATACAAATTTTCTTGCAGCATTCGCATTGTATACTTGACCAATCACATCTTTTTAGGACTGATAATTCTGTCAGCCCCTAGGAGGCAGAGTTTTATTTATTTATTTATTTATTATCTACCTACCTACCTACCAGTTCAGAAAAATTATTGGAGCTAATTTTTTGAGGAAGAAATACTATGCGATTCAGCTCTGGCCGTGGGCTCCCATTACGAATCCAGTTATGTTTGGGATGTTTTGGTCCGTCTCATACTGTTTGGTCCATTGCCTATATAGATTTTGAAATTCAGTCTGAATCGATTAAATTGTTTAGGAGAAGAATGTCATTTCGCCTCTAGGGCGCTGGAGGACGTACAATTATTGTTTCCACCTTGGGGGGGGGGTGTTTATTTAGGGAGATGGTCTCCATATGTTACTAAAATTTAATCAAAATTATTAGTGTCGTTTTCAAAAAATTGTAGTTTTGGTTTTTGGGGATCGCTGTGGAGGGGCTATATTTTTGGACCTAGTATACTCATGTTCACCGGCCATTGACCCATATCGAATAGACACTTCTATATCGAAAGCAAATAAAATTCGTCTAACCGGTCAAGCGACAGCGAGGGGAAAATCCGTACACACTTATAGACATAAGTAGCATTCCATAAACCACTCTTTAGAATGCAGGATGACTGAAAACGCGTAAATCCGTGAAAATATAGAGATCATTTTCTCAATCGCAATGCCCCCTCACACCACGTACGTGAGAAAGTAAAAATGCAGGCATTTATCTGTTTACGTAATAACAGGGGTCGTAGAAGTCTGGGAGCAGTAGGCAGCACATACATATATAAAGTTCCAGTACTTGTAAGTCGCATGTCAATATTTGGGCATTCCGAAAAGTAATTTCCTAAGTCTTGTCTCTCTCTGCACGGCGCAGTGAATGCGCGCCCCTGCATTCGAAGGGGGCCACTTGCGGGTGTATGATATATCGCGTGACTGAGAAGTACACGCCGAGCAGTGAAAGGTCAGCTTGCAATGAACCTGCTCCCCACAGTCAGACACTTTGTGCAATGCCAACGTAGCACATGGAAATTTTCTTTTCCGTTCAGGAAATATTTATGGTTACAATGAGCATGGTGGTATTTGTTTCGCTTTATAGGTATATGCTTCATCATCTGAAGCAGTGGGAACTGTTCTCTTAGTGACCTACATATCAGATCAGGAGTAAAATGCATTTAAACCATTTATATGACGGGATAGATCGGACTAGGGGTAACAGTTTATACTTGAATTGTTTCTTGCTTCCTGTTGTGTATTTAATCAATATTAGATTAATTTCACCGACCACATAACACGTTTTCATTATTGTCACACTACATGTTTCGACCTCAAGAGGCCATCCTCAGGTGTACGAACACAGTTGCACAATCACACGCAATCACATTCGTTTTTCCACTTATTTCGATCCTGTATCCTGTTCAGACCTACGCCCGATAATATATGTCAAGTTCTTCTTATAAAATACAAGTTAAAATACTATTCCAAATGTTAAAAGTTAAAATTTAAAATTTTTAAAAATTGCGTGTTGTGTGGTCGGTGAAATTAACTCTAATATTAGTTTATATTTGTTTTCGGAAGGTGCTTGGTTCGAATCTCATTTGGAATACTGGCTATTCTGACTTTCTTTCAGTTCCTCCAAGAAAATGTCAGAACAGCACCTCGACTAAGCCATGACCGCTTCCTGCCAAATGTTTCGAAGCAATCAGTGATCGATCTTACTGTCCGACACTATATATAAGCTTGATAACAGAAAGCGTCGTTAAATGTCCACGAAAAACTAGTTCACATTATAACCGACAAAGCGGTTCGAACACAAACAGTTCTGAAGTCTTGTTACACCATGTCTTTGTGGCTTGATATATATAGAAATGTGTGTGAAACCTGCGATGTACGAGCTGCTTGTCTGAGAAGTTTTCTTTCTGCCCTCTGTAAATTAAATTCGGAGGAAGGGAACTTCTTCTAACAGGGGAAAAAGAAAAAAAGAATTTATTTTATGAGTCTCAGTTTGGAGATGCTGCCTAACTTTTATTTCTTCCCCAGTCTTTGTGAGAAACTTAGCCGACAATTTTCGACGAAAGAAATATATGGAATTGTGAAAAGTCAGGGTTTAAAAATGGCCTAGACACAACTATACAAAGTAAGTAATAGGAGTAATAAGAAAGTGCCAAATTTAGCCAGATGAGCCATATATTTCCAGCAAAATAAAGACAATGAAGATATATGGCAGGATTTTCTTTCATAGTTATTTGATACTTGTGTATTGACAATAGTTGCACTATAGAATTTCCTTACTCTGTTTCTCCTGACTTCCTGTATCTTCACTTGGCTCGCCCAGGGTGTTTACGTCTAACATTTCACTCTTCACTCGGAAGAGGCCCTTTGAAGACGCAATATTCTTCACATTGGCTTTCTTACTCTTACTGGTTCTTACAGAGCCCCCGTCCCCGACTTTCCTTATGTCCGCAGCGTGTTTTCAGTCTGCTTAAACTCACTCATTGATGTTCCAAACAATACCTGAATGTTGGATTCTCCAGTTTGTTGACGTGCCTAAGGAGCACATAAGCTTCACTGAGTGTTCCAGACACTCGAGAAGCTCTACAGGTAATTCCTGCGAGAATCCCCGAAAGATAAAACCCATGATGATTCAATCCAATCCTAGCTGTATAACGCAATAGAGCTTTGACACGCCTCATCGAAACTAAACTGGCGCAGACGGGCTGAAAATCTTTGAAGAAGGAGACCAAATGAGGACATGCTTCTGCCAACAAGCAGACGGCCAGGAGTTCTTCCAGTTCTTCCTAGGTGCTGAATGACGACTCAAGTTCGAACGCTGAGCTCCGTTCAATTAAGTATATAGAAGAGGAGACATCTAGGATTGAACTTCAGTCCTCTGAGCAAAACCCTCAACCAGCACCAGAAAAGGAATTTTTAATGGAGACACTGCTACATACAGGGCCATAGTGCAGCAGGTCGCGACAGGTCTAACCGTAGTAAGAAAGAAAGACAATCGCTTTCCTGCCTTTGTGAAAGCTGCCTGTGATTGCCACATACGAAACCAAGTATCCATCTTTACTGTATGTGCAGCACACCTTAACGCGTCTCTAGGTCTCACAGAAGAGACACAGCCAGTGCTAACTTGAGGTTGGAGAGAAAGCAGTGTGCCGGTGGCTCTACACACGTGTTACACTCCTACTGCATGCATAAGAAGCCGCGTATCCGTGTCCGAGAACAGTACTAAAGGCATGCAGACGCTGTAGAAATCCGCATTATCCTGTAAACTAGTTACAGCCTGAGAATTATAACTGGATGTACATATATACGTATTATATACTCGTATATATAAGTTGGCACTAACTTCGCCGACAAGCGGCGGTCGCTCGGACGGTATAGTTCGCTTGCGGACTACAGGCCAAGGAGTTTTTTATATACTTTACATTTTGTTATATTTTACATATTGTCTCATATACTTATTAACATAAATTAACATATACTAACTTATTTACATATAATTCCATATTTACCTAGAATTGTATAAGAATTCTTCTAATAGCTACATACCCTGACTTAACAAGAATTCTATCCGTGAACTGAATACAATAGTCGTGATTAATTTCATGCCTCTCTTTTCTTTTTAATTAAGGCGGTAGAAAATAGATTAACCTACTCAGAGTGAGAGCTCGGGTATGCAGAAAGTTGAGGAATTGTTTGAAATATGTACAGCTGCTTCGTCTCGGATTTCCTGTACAATATGCCCCTTATTCCGTAGTTTCTTAAATAAGACTATGTTTAATATTTCCAGCAGCTTGAGGACAGACACAGAAAATGTTTTATAGATATCAGCAATATATATCTGCTTCTTGGTAGTTCTTAGCATGTACTGCAGTAGTTTTAGTTCGCCTTCACAGAAAAAAAAAAGACGAGAGAAAGAAGTACACTCCGTGATTACATTCCTTGTTGTATGAATCTTTAAAATAAATATTGTCCTGTATTTTTTTTAGTCTCGATATTCAGTCTCTTTTTCACAGAACACTGTCGTGTTCTTATCACTTAAAAAAGATATACAGTAATCCTACAGGATTTAGGAAAATTTAATTGTTTCTTGCATCCTGTTGTGTATTTAATCAATATTAGAGTTAATTTTACCGACCACATAACACGTTTTTATTTACTGTCACACTACATGTTTCGACCTCAAGAGGTCATCCTCAGGTGTACGAACACAGTTGCGTGTGATTGTGCAACTGTGTTCGTACACCTGAGGATGACCTCTTGAGGTCGAAACATGTAGTGTGACAGTAAATAAAAACGTGTTATGTGGTCGGTAAAATTAACTCTAATATTGATTTAGGAAAATGTTTCATTTTTCAATACTTTTGTAAAATTCCATGTATGAAGTGAATTATCGAACAAGACCACTGATCACCTGTCCGCTGTAGTGTAGTGACAAGACATAAACAACTTCCCATTGCTTACATGTAGCAGCATAAGAGTGACCGGGCTGGGCCAGATTGGCAAGCTTCATACATGGATGAAGTAATACGATTCTGCTTATGAAGTTTCAGAAATTCTTGAGTTTTTGTATCGAGGAATCTGAAAGTCAGTAGGAGAGTCTGCATATAGAGAACAGTTTTCAACATTCGAATTAGTTCCATTTTCAGAGCCCCACTCCTGAACAAACCGCTTCCGCATTGCTCGGACATGATACCGGACTTCAGTGCAAACAACTTTGGTATTATTTCGCGCGATCCTTGCAAAATATTTTCGCCTTGAGTTTATATATGAAGAGGGTGCTGAGTGCAACATTAGTCTCTAAGGGGCACGTGTTGATTGCATAATGGAGAACTCGATGCTATTTACTCTTCACCAAATACTGCCAAGATTGTAAAATCAAGGATGTCAGATATGCGGGTATGTAGCTTGCATGAAAAAATAAATAACTGCAGAATTTTGGTCTGAAAGGATGAGACCGCTTGTGACACCAAGGCTTTGATGGGAGGACAATATTAAAATGAATCTTAAATGCATGGAATATGAGGGTGTGTACTCTATTAATCTGGTAGAAATTAAAAACCAGTGACGGATTCTTGTGAATGCGGCAATGAATCTTCGGGTTCCATAAGAGTCAGGATATTCTTTGACGAGGTAAGCGACTATTGGCGTCTTAAGAAGAACTGCGCTACATATAGTTTCACCACACTATCTATATTAGAATGATTTCGTGTACCATAATGTATGCGGGATGCTGTCAGAACACGCTCGCTGAATATAACGCATCACTTCTCGTTTCTACTCATGGCTGACAGCTCCACTGCACCGAAACATTCGATGACATAATGCAAGTGCTGCAACTGCCTTTCATTAAAACAGGATATGTAGATTCATTCGCAAGTAATTCTGTCATCTTGCCGAATGTACCAGTTTCTCAGTCAGGTCGGGAGTTTCTGCTCCTAGGAGGTGCATAATCCTTGTCCCAGTAAGCCGTTCACCTGAAACAAATGTCTTTGTGTTTGCACAAGGGCTGCTGTGCTCGCTGTGTACAGCTGGTGCACCTGTGTCCGCAAACATAAAGATGCCGCATTGCCAAACCCAGTGCGAGTAATTTATTGCCACTCTTCTTCCCAAGTTTTTGCTTTGGATTTCTTCTCTCTTCGTCTCCTCACTCTGACGCTATTAAGGAGGGTCATCAAGACGTAAACACAGAGAGAACTAAGTATATGTTTCTGTCTCGTCACCAAACTGCAGGGCAAAATTATACAGGCAACAGATGTTTTGAAAATGTGACACAGTTCAAATATTTGGGAACGACGAAAACAGATCGAAACCTGATTCAGGAGGAAATTAAGAGGCGATTGAACTCGGGTAACGCTTGCTACCATTCAGTCCAGAACCTTTTGTCTTCTCGTCTGCTGTTCAAAAACATAAAAATTAGAATACATTTTGCCTGTGGTTCTGTATGGGTGTGAAACTTGGTCTCTGACATTAAGAGAGGAACATAGACTAAGGGTGCTTGAGAACAGGGTGTTGAGGAGAATATTTGGACCGAAGAGAAATGAAGTGACAGGAGGTTGGAGAAAACTGGATAATGAGGAGCTTCATAACTTGTACTCTTCTCCAAGTATAATTGGAATGATCAAGTCAAGGAGGATGAGGTGGGCAGGGCATGTAGCACGAATGAGGGAGACGAGGAATCCATATAGGATATTGGTGGGAAAGGCAGAAAGGAAGATACCACTGGGAAGACCAAGGCGTAGGTGCGTGGACAATATTAAAATGGATCTTAGGAGATAGAAAGGGATGGTATGGACTGGATCGATCTGGCTCCGGATAGGGACCAGTGGAGGGCTCTTGTGAACACGATGATGAACCTTCGGGTTCCATAAAATGCTGGGAACTTCTTGAGTAGCTGCAGAATTGGGGGCTTCTCAAGAAGACCTCAGACCCCTAAGTGAGTGGGTCTCCTCTATTTTTTATTTATTTTTCTTTTTAACCTACTTTGCTTGTTTTGAAAGATGTAAAGAAATTTTATGCAATGCCCGTGATGTCTGTGTATCTGTGTATCCACCTCTATCAACTTTTGAATAGCGGAGCCACTCATTAAGAAATGACTTTAACGTAGTATGTGTTTTAATTTGAATCTAATAGAATAAACTGACACATAAGTTCGCGTTTAATTATCTGTGATCGAAAATATTGACTGAACTTAGAGTTGCTTTAATGACACTGTTTAAACCACGGATTTTAAATGTCGTCGATCAAAAGGAATGGTATTAAAACAATATGTGATTTTAAATAATCAGTTAACCAAGCAACTCACTCTGTGGAACATTGTCCTTCCTTAGAAAATGCTAGAAGCTCGGCTTCTCTAGGATGAATATATTCCACACACCCATACTCAATTTCATTAATACCCACTACAACATTATCTTTCCATCTACCCCTAGGTCTCCCACGTGGTTTCTTACCTGCTGTGGTTGTTATTTCTAACCTGAAAGATGGTCACTTTGTTTCAGTTTATTGAAGTTTTCCACATTTGGAAACAGCGAAGCGATGTGCACCTCCTGCCGTTCCATGTTTAGAAGATATGCTAATGAGTTACCTCCCGCTCGCACACAGTTGTGGTCTCCACTGCAATGACAAAGGACAGAATTTATGGAATAAAATATATGCTCTGTACATCGTAGTCAGCATTTTTGAACGTCAGGACCACTCGGATATTTCACTGTAAAGTCAGTTCGCCGCTTTGTCGGGACGTGGCTTGCCATTTTACCCGATGAACTCTGATTAAAACCATTCTTTGCCAGCGTTTCACTATTTGTGATTTGTCAGTGGTTGATGATTAATTTATCAGGCAGCAGAAAATTGTAAACTAGTTTATATGGCCCCGAGATATAATATAAACATGTAGAATTAACATTTACACTTAGTTCTGTTTCTCGTAAATCTATCCTTTAAATTGAAAACATATTGTGTCACACGATCGTCATGTATCTGCATTCTATACTTACTTACTTACTTACTTACTTACTCATGGAGCTCAGCCCTTCTTGAGGAGAAGCCAAATCTGCAGCTACTAAAGAATTTCCCAGCATTTTAAGGAACCCGAAGGTTCATTACCATGTTTACAAGAACCATCCACTGGTCCCTATCCTGAGCCAGATCAATCCCATTCATACCATCCCGACCTACCTCTCTAATATCCATTTTAATATTGTCCACCCAACTATGGTTTGGTCTTCCCAGTGGTCCCTTTCCTTGTGGCTTTCCCACCAATATCCTATATGCATTCCTTGTCTCCCCCATTCTTGCTACATGCCCTCCCCACCTTATCTTCCTTGACTTGGTCATTCTAATTATACTTGGAGAAGAGCACAAGTTATGAAGCTCCCTTTATGCAGTTCTCTCCAACCTCCTGTCACTTCATCTCTCTTCGACCCAAATATTCTCCTCATATTCATGCACTAATTAGCCCTAACAAAATTAACATTTTTGATATTGTAATATAACCTTCTATATTGAACGGCATAATTATTGCTCCCAGTATAAAAGTTGGCACGGTCACAACGATTGTATAGTTAAAATATAGGTTGTACAGATCCCAATTTAATATTATCCGCCATCCATATCTAAGGTTCCCAAACAATATGGTCTTGAGGTTTTCCAACCAAAGTATTTAATGAATTCATCTCCCTACGCTTGAATGTATGCCTCGTCCATCACATACTGTATTTGATCGTTTTAGTAATATTTGATGTGGAGTGTGCATAATATTTTCTTCACTGTATCAGAGCTCTATTCACGCCTGTTCGTCTGACATACGCGCCGCCGAACAGATCGCTTAAGTGAGGCATGTGATGCGTGTAGCGACACAAGACGTTCGGTATACCACAGTCACTAGAACGCCCCTGCGGCTAACATCGGCAATACCCCCATCCCAGGCAGCTCAGTTACATCCTCCATATCACTGACAAAACCATAATCGAGTTTCAGTGTTTAGCAAGCAATATCTCTTGAAATAGTTATCTCGGTTATTTTAATTTAGAAGTCAATTCTGCTCTCCGGCTACGCTCCGTACGAGTATATTCCTTGCCGCAGTCAGTCGCTTTGTGAAGAATAATTTTAAATATTTTGCTCCCACGTTTCTTCGTACAGCCAAAGAAATACGCAAATGCTTATAGGACACGCAATAACCGATGTTGAAGAAGTTGCCGCTATTAAAAGGTGATACTGGAATTATTATACTGGACTGCGAAACTGACGTTATTTTATAAACAAGAGTGTTTGCGATTTTACGTGCCTTATTTACCCTTAAGTTCGCGGGACGGTTGAAATGCAAGATTTGAAATCTCACACGGAGAGTCAAGGTTAGAGCCATGCGGATTATAACACTCGCTACTTCAAATTTCTGTGTAGTCTACACTGATAATACTGAAAATGCAGACGGCACGTGTCTTCAAAATGTTGGTACCTGTCAGTCAGACACTATTGCGTGATGATCCAGAAAGCCGTAATATTAATCTACATGCTTTGTCCCTCGTGTCGTTACATACACCGTCCTACTGACATAATTTTGTTAAATAGATTGCAATTGCTTATACACATTACCGTTTGGTGTCCTATTTTCAGTCGCCATTCATAGAACGTAACATCGAATTCCAGTATAAATACAGTGACATGTTGACCCCTACCTCCCCAGCGGCACGTGGCGGTAACGTAGCGCTCGCGTAATAGGCGAGTCATCACCCCGCCACTCTCCCCGCGGTGACGTGCCGAGCGGAACCGAAGTGAGCCGAGCGGAGCCGAAGTTAGCCGAGTCCCCGCAACCTGGTAGCTATGCAACGCGCAACGCGCGGTGACGCAACACGGTGACGCGGAACCGCTTCCTACTGTGACGTGGCACGCAACAGGGACCACTGCGGCTATATAAGGGAACTGCACAGCAGCTACGAGTCGAGTTGTAATGTGGCAATCGCCTAAGACAGTTCCGAGATAGTCCTCGAGCTACCTCCGAGAGTTGTAATTTAACAGTCGCCGAGTCGAGTTGTAACGTGGCCATCGCCGAAGACAGTTCCCAGTTTGTTCCGAATCAGTTTGCGAGTTACGAGTTAGCAGCATTTACAGTGTAGTATTTGTGATACTGCAGGTAGCAGTAATTGTGAATCTGTAATTTGGGTGATTGTAAGTGCGAATGTGAAATAAAAGTAGCTATATCCAATACGGCGTGAAGTTATTTGTCGCGTTATACACCCAATACGTTACAATACTGTATATTCACTGACTTACGCTAACTTCCATTGCCAGTTCAGAAATGCGTATTGTCCATGCTACTAAAAGCGGTTATACTTCTAATTTTACGACTTTTAAACACACTCCTGCCTTAATATTATTCATAGTCCTGGGTGAAACAAAACCTTTTCACAAACGAAATTTTGATTACCGAGACATGCAATCAGAAATGATATCTCTAACTAACAAATTTTGTCTTGGATATTTTTGTTCTGTTTCAAATTTATCTTCTGGTGCGTTGATGCTTGCAAATTTCCAGCCGCACTATGGCCCTGGGATCGACTCAGCCTGTAACAGAAATGAGTACCAGGAATTAATTAAATAGTTTCCCTGGGGTGTAAAGCAAGGCCGGCGTGTAAGGCTGACAACCTTACCGCCATCTGTGAGCGGATTGTCTAGATAATGTGGGACCCTCAACGTCTCACAACCCTATGGGCCTTCATGGCCTGCTACAGGGATAGCTTTGCTTTTTTACTTTTACATTGATGCAGACAACTAAATGGAGAATTATAGTCAGCTTCGTTAGTTAATCATTCGTTTCAAGTTGTAAGTTTTTAAGACGATTACCGTTAATGTCATGGTCTTCTGGGTTATGGTACCGTGTAGTTTCGTGAGCGGATGCTGAAATTTCGGGGGATCTGAAGATGGAGGCAGCATATTCAGCCGAACTGTATATCCATCCACATAGCTGCTCGGTGTTACAGCCCAAAGCAAAAGTCTTCATAATCATCCATTCTTAGAAATTCGGGTACAATGTGCAGCGCAATTTGCTCATGTGTAATTTGTTTGGCATTTCATTTCCAAGATCTAAGTTTGTGATGAGAGTATATTGATATAAATACTGTGTTTCTGAATATTTTCATAACTTGTACTCTTCTCCAAGTGTAATTAGAATGATCACGTCAAGGAGGATGAGGTGGGCAAGGCATGTAGCACGAATGGCGGAGAAGAGGAATGCATATAGGATATTGGTGGGAAAGCCAGAAGAAAAGAAACCACTGGGAACACCAAGGCGTAGTTGGGTGGACAATATTATAATGGATCTTAGAGAGAGAGAGAGAATGAGTTGGTATGGATTGGATTGATCTGGCTCAGGATAGAGACCAGTGGAGGGCTCTTGTGAACACGGCAATGAACCTTCGGGTTCCATAAAATGCTGGGAAATTCTTGAGTACCTGCAGAATTGGCGGCTACTCCTGAAGGGCTCAGCTCCATAAGTGAGTGAGTAAGTAAGTTAAGTAAGTAAGTATGTAAGTTTCTGGATAGTGTACATCTTCCTGTTTTATTTAAAACAACGTTTCGGAGACTGGATTCTATCTCCGTCTTTAGGTGAAACCTACTCAGTTAAGCCCAATCGATAGGCCTAGTCCCTATATCCAGAACTAAAAGTGTTTACTGTACATTAATACGAATACTGTGTTTCTGTACCTTATCCATCGTCCTATTTTTATCTAAAACAAGAAGATGGATAACGTCCAAAAACACAATATATTTTTTATTTCCAGTTCGATACAGGCATTCACAACTAATGCTGAATGTAGAAAAATTTTCCATTGAGATATTGGGTGGAATGAGAATACAGCTCACGTTCTGGGCCTTGGTAATCCCAGGGAACTGTAAAGGTAACTTTGTGAAACAAGTTCTCGAGCTCAAACTTCTTTGGGGGTTAGTGAATGTTGTGCCCCTATACTTCCAACTGACAAATTAAGTTTGCTCCCTTACGAGTATTCTCACGGTGAAACTTTCCAAAAACTTTAAAGGTCAGTAATATGATCGTGAAGTAGGTAGTTTGCTGACAAGAACTTAAAAAATTAATGTTAGTTTTAGTGTATAACTTTGCTTAAAATCCAGCTAAAGATTTAGTTCCGAAAAGTTCGAGGATTCCTGTCTCACTCATCCCACAGAGCACGGGCTGTGAAAAGAAGGAACATTTACTGTGAAGATGGTAGGAAGATATAACGAAGTAAAGTCAGCGCGAAATTAATCCTGTAATTTAGCAATTTGTATAAGTAAAAAAAAAATAAAGGTATCCCTGTAACAGGCCGTGGATGCCCATAGGATTGAGATGTTTAGGTTCCCACATTTTCTAGACAGTTCTCTCATAGATGGCAGTAAGGTTGTCAGTCTTAAATGCCGGCCGCCCTTTACCCACAGGAATATTCCTTGTACTCATTTCTGTTAGAGGCTGAGTCGAACCCAGAGCCAGGAAGGATTAGGTCAATTGAAAAAAAAATCAATGACCTCATCAGGAATTGAACCCGCGACCTTCCGGCTTGTAGCAAAGTGCCTCAACCAACTACGCTACAGCGTATTCAAGACTAATATATATATACGAGTATATATATTCTCACCGCATAATGGTTAGCGTAACTGTACTAATTGGATTATGATTGTGCAAATGACACAAGTTTCATTGTTCATTTGTTTGTGTCTGTTTTGTTACACTCTTGGCTACTGTCGACCTTTTGATTGTTGAGTAAGGAAGTGTATACATTTGTCCGCGCCATAGCTCAAGCGGTTAGTCGCTGGCTTCCCACCGCGGCGGCCCCGGTTCGATCCCGTGTCCGGTCAAGTGGAATTTGTGGTGGACAAGGTGGCGCTGGGGCATGTTTTCTCCGAGTACTTCGGTTTCCCCTGCCAATCTTCATTCCACCAATTGCTCCACAATCACCCTCACCTATCATCTGGGGCTGGTACAATAGGCCAGAAGTGGCCGCAATACAAGGGACTTAGTCCCACCCCACTAGCAATAAAAAAAGCAAGTATATAAACAAATAATTAAATTCAATCGGGTAGCCGGAATAGCTCAGTCCTAATAGAGATCGAGTTACAAGCTGGACGATCGAGGGATTTGGGTTCGATTCCCGTCAAGGGAAGAGAGTTTCTCTTTTCCCCAGTGTCCAGACGAGGTCTGGGGCCGCTCGGCCTCCTGTTCTGTGAGCACCGGAGTCTCGTCCGTGTCCGGTAAACCTGCTTGTTCGTGAAAGTGAGCACTCGTCTACATGTAGCGTCATGTAACGTGAAGCTACACCTGCAAATGCGGCCCGCTAGTAGGTATATGAGGTAAAGGTAAGGTAAAACCATCCCTGTAACAGGCCATAGAAGTCCATAGGGTTGTGAGACGTTGAGGTTCCCGCATTATCTTTACAGTCGGCTCACAGATGGCGGTAAGGTTCTCAGCCTTACGCACCGGCCGCCATTAACCCCCAGGAAGATTCCTGGTACTCATTTCTGTCAGAAGCTGAGTTGACCCAGGGCCATAGTGCGGTTGGAAGGATTAGTTCAACTGAAAAAATCCAATGACCTCATCGGGACTCGAACCCACAACCTTCCGGCTAGGTACAGAGCAGTACCTCAGTGGTTTGAAGTTAGAGAGTCCTGAACTGTTAAAAAGTACTATATTTCGGGATGTGACTCCTTGTAGTATAGTAGAATTTCAATGACGTTTTGGAGAAATGTACTGCTTCAGTCTAGAATATATCGTAGTTAGTTAGTTAATTATTGGAGAGGGTGGGTTTCCCCATGCACTTAGACCTGTATTGGTCCATTATGCTTCCCTCTATGATATTCTACCAGTCTCTATACCCTACCGATATTGGTGCGTACCATCAGTCCCGACCGAGCCAGCGAGTTCGCCCTCTACTGGCTTAGCGGTATTTATAATGCTTCCCCCATCTATCAGAGGCGTTAGAGACTACTGTTGGGCGGGAAATGTCCTTGAATTTGGCTCAGTGACCTCCTTTGGAGATATGAGGTTCTTTTACGTGCCGTAAAGCTACGACACGGGACCCACGGCTTAAAGTCCCTCCCGGAGGACTTGTTCCCTGAATTTTTCCGCCCTTAAAAATTCCACGACCTCCGCTGGGTTTGAACCCGCGTACCACGAGTCATGAGGTGGGAACGTTACCTCTAGACTACGGAGGCCGCTTAGAATATATCGTAACTCTTGTTTACCTGCTGAACCAGTACAAAAGTGTCTTCAGTTTCAAACCCGTAATAAATGCAAGTAGCTAACACACTAAACGAAGTGTGCTTGTGATCTTCGCTTTTCGCGCCCCCGTTCCTGCTGTTAAGTGAGCATTTACATCTGTGTTCAGGGTAGCCTGGGTTGGGAAAAGCAATCACCGATAGTACAATGTATGCAGAGCGAAGCTTCACATCTCTGGGTTACTGATCCATCCGTCCCTCCTATACTTTTTCCTTCTCAATCTTCCTTGTCTTTCTCGTCTGCGCTTGTAAGTTATTCATCAGTCGTATGCAGGAAGGAGATATTCAGTTCGAGACTTGGATTATGATTAAGGCTGCCGGATCGAGGGCGAAGCCCGACGAATTTTGTTCCTCAACACATACTGCATGTCGGTGCACAATGCACTAAACTGTATTACCGAAGTAGTAACTCGCATCTGAATAAACGCGTAACATGAGTGCTTGAATTTCCATGTAATTTCTTATTCACAGACTTTCCTTCCAGTTATCATTAATTTAGCGATTTACCATTGGTTCTGCATCAGTCCTTTTAATCAATGTTTTTCAATATTTGCATTAAAATTATGGTGGTTATGGTCTCGATACGTCATGCATATAAGCTAATGGACAGTGTCCAACATAATATTTGTATAATTAGTGGCTGCCGATAGTTTAGTTGCTACAGCGACCGGCTAAGACTTTAGATGGCAGGGATTCGATTCTCTGCAGGGGCAAGATTTTATCTTCTCCACAGCGTCCAGACAGGCTCTGGGCCCACCTCGCGTCCCATCCAGCGGATACTGGGGGATAAAGCGTAAGGCGGCCACGGCGTGAAACTTACCACTCACCTCCATCTAGTGACGTGAGTATACCTCTACTAACCATACCGTCTTCATGACGTAATTCTTAATTAATCATAGAGACAAAGAGAAGTAATAATGAGATATCGTCACAAATATTCAGAATCGATTTATGCATTAGTCTGACAAGAAGACCATGAAGCGCAGCTTCACGTAAAGACATTATTAAAGATAATTTGGATCGCTACTCGGCCATATTTTTAATGGCAGTCAGTGATATTTATGTGCTGTGAATTTCAGTAATTACCATAGTAAGAAACGTGAAATGAGAAAATAAGGGTTCAGACAAATGTGTATGGTTAGATTCGCTCTCCAGTCGCTATACTCCAGGGCAATGAATATCCGGTTCCTCTTGAATAGGAAGTCGGGCCGGTCCCAGAGCCCGTTAGGACAGTAGTGGCCAAAAAATATCTCGTTCGTGTTCACACCCACTAATTTACATCTCCCCTGTTCTTAATGCTTATGTTCTGTACATGAACTTCGCATGAAAATCTATCACTTGACTTTTCCTATAACTGCCTCTGAATTTGGCAAATTATTAGTCCAATAACACTGTTTGTTATCACATCCTTACATAAAGCGGGATTCGAAACCGCCGTTCTCGTGCCCAGTAAACATATGGCTCCGTAATTCATACTTGTAACCAAAATGAACCTCTCTTATCCTGCAGTATCATTACAGTCAGGTCAGAAAGTCTGACTTTACCTTCTGGACTTCTTTTAATTCCGAGACCTGATTCCACATAAAAAGAAACGCATGCTCTGTTTCCTTGAAACAAAACACAATAATCTTAAGAGTTAGTTAAAGAGAAAAGGAAGTCCACAGATGTGAACAAATGAGGGCGTTAATTTATGAGTCGGTTAGCTCTAATGAAGAAAATTTCGACCAATTTTCAACATGCAGGAGAAAAATCATCTCCACCCACAGAACTGGATAAAAGTCAGTTATGTGAGAATATCTAATTTTAATACATTTTCAAACACTTTCACTAATGAGGTACTTAATTAAAACAATAAAATTATAGTAGCAGAAACGTATGCATGTGTTTCCATAGGACAGTGAAACTTTAATATAGCTTCTCAACAGTTGAGTTTTGTGCAAAATAAACTGTCACAAATATCCTACAGTTAACTGGAATCGGTATTAGTGAGGGTAAAATTCTTTTGCTCGCGTACGCTCTGTCTCTCTGTAGCTGTGGATGAAAATAGGGCAGCCCTAGGAGTAGTCTAGAGCGTCTAGAGAACCTTTGTGCCAGTGTACCTAGAACCAGACCTTCAGTCTGTATCGCAACGCAGCAAGTTCTGCCGCGGTTCTTTTTAAGGTTTCAGGCAACCTCTAAGTGCAATTTGTTCGAACGCTTGTAGAGCTGTAGAGGGGGCCACCCAGCACGTTCACTGGAATGACGGAGCTATATTTCCGACTTGGGAAGGAACAACGTCTTTCGATTCTCGACAAAAACAACGTCTGTCGCGATGTATGCTCTGGTTCGATAAAGTTTTCGTGTGGTGTGCCACTTTTTCTAAATCAATTTTAAGATGTAATACGCCATTCGTCCCACAGTTCCGCCCCCACCTACAAATTATGTCTTGTATATGCCTAATATATATACTTGTAAAATAGAACGTCCTATATATATGTAAAGACATATTTGGCAATGGATTCTTTTAACGTTGTATTCACTTCGGATAATTGAAAGTTGTCACGAACAAGCCTAAACGCTTTACCATCGACATATTTGTGATTTTCAATATACCAAAAATTTGGACAGTTTAAGCATATGATCAACATCCAAAGCTTCTCTAGGGGTTACCGTCGTAGAACTAAACACTAAGTGCAGATTTCGCACGTAAACTATGTTATTACGCTACATGATAAATCATTAAAGAGTGGTTACTATATGTACCACCTGGTTTATCATAATAAAATTCTGTTTTCTACCAGAAGAGTTTGTGTTTCGCTGGGTTGTAACAATGAACAGTGACTTTTCGCCCCTAAACTGCATTAGCCTCTTGATGTTTTTTAGCGGAGACATTTCCTGTAAGATACTAATTGTGTCTTTTATTATTTAGAATAAAGTCACTCTCAAAGGATTTGAGCTCTGTGACTGCACAAAATTAAAATTCCAGATCTTAAGCTGCTCTACCTCATAGTGCCAATTTTTTCATAACTTCTTACTTGGTATTATTTAAGAGAGGAATTTCTGAAACATTTCTTAAGGTGTGATATCTTCCAATGGTATGAAGTTCATGCCAAGTTTCATGAAAATATATCAATTGTATCAAAGTGCATTTAGGGGATACATGTTCACTCTAATGTTTCCTAATAAAGTAAAGCAGGTCAGTAACATTAATAATTGAATGCATCAGTTACAAATCCATAACACAGAACACATTTTACCTATTTTTTACTCGAAATACTGTCTGAAGCATTTAGGCTCACCTATTGATACGATCCAAATTCTCTCGTCGTGTAAAGAACTTCTGAAACGGCGCATCATATTACAGAAACTAGTAGAGGCACTGAATTTAGTATGCTTATGATGAATCTATTACCGCCTCTGTGATTTAGTGGTCAGAGTTCCTGGCTACAGAGCAGAGGCCCCGGGTTCAATTCCAGGAGCTACCAGAGTTTCTGAGAAGTAGTGGGTCTGGAACGGGGTCCACTCAGCCTCGTGAGGATAATTGAGGAACTATTTCAAAGAAATAGCGGCTCCGGTCTAGAAACCCGAGATTAACGGCCGTGGGGATCCGTTGCTCTGTCCACGTGACACCTTCTATCCGCAAAAGCTGGAACTAACTTCGCCGGCAAGCGGGGGTCGCTCGGTCGGTATAGTTCGCTTGCGGAATACAGGCAAAGGAGTTTGTTTTTTGATGAATCTACTTTCACTTTTTCAAACGTAGTAATAAACTATACGTGCTCTTTGTTTCATTATTCAGAAACTCTACATATTGGCCAAAGGCTGTATTTGCTCTCTTCTTATGACTCTGAACCGCTCCCCTTATTCTTCATAGACCTAGAACCAAAAGAAAATAATAAAAGCGTTTACGATTTGGAATTCTTATGCAACATGAAAATTACTGTTGAGGCCCCAAGACAAAAGAAACACATCGTTCAATGCACAAGATGTCAATCTTATGGCCACACAAAAAACATACTGTGCAAAACCATATGCATGCGTTAAATGCGGAGCAAACCACAACACAACCACATGTACATAACCATCTGACACACCAGCCAAGTGTGCACTTTGCGGAGGAAATCATCCTGCAAGCTACAAAGGATGTGAGGTGTACAAGAATCTACAAGGAAACCAGAGGCAAGGCATTCAACCAAATTCCTCACAGACCGATCCAGCAAAAAATCAATATCAACGATAATAACCAATGTCCACCTATCAACCCAAACCAAACTTCAACTCAACTGTCTTTTATTCCACAAACCTCATACTCACAAGTACTCACGCAAAATCAGCAGTCACGTATTATGGCAGACCAATTATCGATGTTCCTAAGTGAGTTTAAGACACTGTTCAACCAGCTCGTAAATCAAAACAGTATGATTCTCAGCCTACTCAACGCGATCATCAACAAAACTAGTACCACTGCATAACTCATTACGGATAGTACTCTGGAACGCCAATGGGCTAATAAGCCATAAACTAGAACTACAAACTTTCCTCAATATACATAAAATCGACATTGCTTTGATATCAGAAACTCATTTTACCACCAGAACTGTGTTTAAAGTACCAAACTACAAAGTATACCACATACCTCACCCGGGCGATAGGGCTCGTGGAGGTGCTGCCGTCATCATCCGTAATTCAATTTCTCACCACGAGCTCACACATCACCAAAATGCCAAATTCCAAGCAGCCAACGTCAAAGTTAATGTGAAGCCATGGCCTTTGATAGTGTCTGCGGTATACTGTCCCCCAAAACATGCAATATCAAGTGAAGAATACATCGAATTTCTTGAATCCTACGATTCCAAGTATATAATAGGAGGTGACTGGAACGCCAGACACACCCAATGGGGAGCAAGACTAATTACAACTAAAGGAAGAAACCTTCTGGAAGCAATGAATAGACGAAATTGTAACCACCTCTCCACGGATGAACCAACGTATTGGCCAAACGAATGTAACAAGCTACCAGACACATTAGACTTTTTCATCCACAAAGGTATTACAAAAAATTACATTCAGATAGAATCTAACCATGAATTATCATCTGATCACACACCTGTAATTGCAACTTTATCCACCCATGTGATAAACCAATCGCCGATAAATATGCTGGTTACAAACGCAACGAACTGGAACAACTTTCGCACATACATTGAAGACCACATAATTATGACCATAAAAATAAAAGAAACCGACGAGTTAGATCAAGCAACCCAATATTATACAACTTTAATCCAGGAAGCAACAAGGTAGTCTACTCCCACGCCACTGGATACAACAAAACATACATATAAAATCCCCCTGCACATACGCGAACTAGTAGCTGAAAAACGCAGAGCAAGGAATAGGTGGCAAAGGTCACGAAATAATGATGACAGAATCAACTACAACAGACTTAAAAGACGACTGCACAATACGCTAGCAAATGAAAGAAACACGACCTTTGAGCAATATATCACCTCACTCAATAAGGACGATCATACAATCTGGAAAGCTACAAGAACATTCAAACGGCCCCAAAAATCAATACCTCCAATAAGAAAAGCTGACGGAAGCTGGGCCAAAAGTGATTTAGAAAAAGCCGAAAACTTTGCTGAATATCTTTCTCTGGTATTTACACCACACGACTCTATTAATCATCATAATGACAACGAAATTGAGAAGTCTCTAGATACGCCCTGTCAAATGTCTTTACCAATCAAAGCCTTCTCACCTACAGAAGTAAAGCAACAGATTAAAAAAGTGAACCAATGCAAAGCGCCTGGTTACGATATAATCACGGGAAAGATATTGAGACAATTGCCAAATAAAGCAATTGTACTACTCACAACAATCTTCAATAGCATGCTCAGGCTATCTTACTTTCCAACGATATGGAAATTTGCCCAAATTGTTATGATACCAAAGCCTGGAAAACCAATTAACGAAGTGACCTCTTATCGTCCCATTAGCCTGCTACCTATTCCCTCAAAGATATTTGAAAAACTTTTACTGAACAGAATCAGACGCGACACAGAAATCCATGAGATTATACCCGACTATCAGTTTGGATTCAGAGAACATCATTCTACAATCCACCAAACTCACAGAATAATCAACAAAATTGCCACAAGTATAGAAGAGAAACAGTATTGCACTGCAGCATTTTTAGATATTGCCCAGGCTTTTGATAAAGTCTGGCATACTGGATTACTACACAAAATTAAGAACAAATTGCCAAGTCCATACTATCTACTGTTAAAATCATACATCTCAGAAAGGTATTTTCAAGTAAAATACAACAATGCCTATTCTAGCTACAAACTAGCAAAATCTGGAGTACCACAAGGGAGTGTGCTTGGGCCTTTGTTATATCTAATATACACTGCAGATCTGCCAACAACCAACAATACCACAATAGCAACCTTTGCAGACGATACTGCTCTCCTAGCAACAGACCGTGACCCGGCGCTGGCATCGCAATTTCTTCAACACCATCTGGACCTGCTATAAGAATGGTTCAAATAATGGAAAATCAGGATAAACCAAACAAAATCTTCGCAGATAACATTCACAACAAAGCGCACACACTGTCCACCAGTCGCAATCGATAATTTACAAATCCCAATACAGACAGTAGTAAAATACCTCGGCCTATACCTAGACCAGAAGCTAACTTGGCAGAAGCACATCAAGACAAAACGTCAACATCTAAACCTAAAAGTACGACAAATGTCATGGCTCTTAGGACGAAAATCCAAACTCAGCCTAGTAAACAAGACTTTAATTTACAAATGCATATTGAAACCGATTTGGACGTACGGAGTTCAACTGTGGGGGTGTGCTAAGCCTTCGAACACCAAAATAATTCAAAGACTCCAATCAAATGTACTGCGCTCCATAACCAACGCCCCATGGTATGTCTCGAACTTCACATTACACAATGATCTTCAAATCCCATTCGTCACAGAAGAAATCAAAAGATATTCTATCATATACCACAACCGACTAATGGGACACGAAAACAGTTGCGTAACTGAATTAAGCAACCCATTAAACATCAGACGAAGACTAAAACGACAATGACCCTCAGACTTAAAAGAACACAGTGTTGAAGATGGGTAGCCGTACTCAACAACAAAATGCATAGTATACTACATAGGAGAATCATCACTGGATGATCACTCCGCACAAGTGATTTCTTACAACATATTTACTTATTGCTCCCTTGTAGAGTAGATTGTAAATTGCAAGAAATAATAAAATAAAAAAAATCTTATGACTCTAAGGGCAAGTAGCGATTACGTCTCTAGGAAGCATTAATTATTTTGTCTTTGTAATGGAGACATCATATTTTCTTTCCCGTAGGATCTGAAATGTGAAAGGTACTTAGACGAACTCGTCTTTAGCTTGGTTCCTTCTTGCTACTAGTATCAGTCGAAAAGAAAATTCTAAGTTTGAAGGGATGTGGAAAAAATATTTCTCTTTATGAGCCTAGCACTTTTCATGACCGATCGAGGGAAGAGCAGAAAAGACAGATGGTTCTTGTAAAAAGATAAGCAGCTGAGACCAATTCCTTAGAAGTTAGTTCAGAATTCCGAACATAAAATTTAATGAAAATTCTTTAACACAGAGTGACGTTCTGGACAGACTCTTAGGATCCTTAGGATCTGTCATGGATCTCACAAGGAGTAGAACAGATCTGTACTTCAGCAACTCTTGTAACATAAATTGTTTCTGAGACCATCAAAGGAAGAAATTTTCAGAACGAATATTCTCATCCACGCAGGAAGAGATGTAAAACAACCTCAAAGGACATTTTGAGAAATTCTTGAAATGAGAGCTCGGTTTAGTTAACAGCTGTTACTTGTCCTGTAAACTTTATGCAACCTGTACTTTCAAACCACCAAACAGGAAGTAATTTTTATAAATTATTGTTATAAACTAAAAATCGACCTGTACCAATTTACATCATAGTATACTTGTATGTTCCTATCCTTCGTGATCTGTTTCCTATATCCTTTCCGCAGCGTTAATATCACGTGGCGCTTTCCTGAACATAATTTTAGTGCTTTCAGTCCTAAAAAGGCGATAAAAGTGCACTCACGTTAATTAGAAGCGAGTATCCCCTTCTGTTGTGCCGATGGGGTCGAAGTTCACCGTATGACGAGGTACATATAACAGCCAGTAATCCCCTTGGGTGGAATCAATCATTCTGTATAATTTTTCTGCATCTATCTCAGATGGCAATGGTAAATGTCCTCATCTCATTTTCATGCATGAAGTCGAAAATCGAAAATTTGTTAAAAAACAATTATTGTCTTCGCCGTCACTAGATCGAAACTTGGTTCAGTCTTCAGTGATCATCTGAGCCTTTTCTCTGTGGTATATTCCAGTAAAGTGCACAAATATTGTCACATATTGACTATACGCGGGATTTCTATTGGTAATTACATATATTGGACTCATACAAACCGTAACTGCAATTACTTATAGCGCGATCTCTGATTCAGTCTTCGTAGTTCTTTAAGTCTTCACTAGATTTTGGCTGGGAACGGCTTCCAATGTCGTAAATTCCTCAGCTTCCGAGTTCAGCACTTACAGGCCAGCGACTGTCTCAAAACTCCTGGCCATTGCCTGCCTAGCCGCCTCTGGCCTCAACTGGCTACCGCTGACTACTGCTGACTGAAGACCGCCTGCCTCAGAACTAAATCAAAAGTCAAAGTCAAAGTTGTTTTACGACTGGCTGTTTACCGCCAATCAGTTTCTCATAACTTCTAGGCCCTTGAGACCCAGGACCAGAGATACATAAACAATACAAATCTCATATTTCGTACGAAAATTATCAGAAAGCAAATTTTGGTTTACTGATTGTTATTTTGACTTTTATATCAATTTTAAGGCCACGTAACATGTATTTGTCCATAGATAAATTTCCAAAGTGTAAAATGTTAAGAAGACTGCCTTGTGGGACAGAAGCCGTGTATTTTAGTTTCCGGTTTATCTGTTATCTCCATCTATTCAGTACTTCTGCAGACTGTTCTGAAGCTCGGGTTCATATCTCGCCTCCATATTATTATAACCTACTCAAGGGTTAGCAGACAGCACTTGTATTTTGCTAACATCAAGCCTCTGCAGTTTGATCTCTTAGCGTGGGAAGGCCAGTAGCCCGTGGTGACAAGGTGACGTCAGCAGCTGTTGGACCTGCTAATATGTGACAAGTCAATTGTACGTATACCCAGTTGTGTTTCGCAGTCTGCTCCATCTGCATGGTGATTATCGTATCACCAAGCCTTGTACCTTAATATCACAAGTATATAAATATATACTAAATTGGGTGACTGATTACCAAATTAGTTTCGTAGAGTTAAACTCAATCCTGTCTCAAGATTTTACCTACGCGATACAAATGACATACTGGCAGAATATTTAATCGCCTAAAATAATTGCATATCGCTTTTAACAGTGGCGTGGTACTTCGTTTCCTGTGGTTTCTTGTTTGTGCGTACTAGGCGGCTTTTAAAAAGAGACCAGAACTTCAGAAGTCGAACGTGGCCAGTAAGCGGATTATGAGCTTCACTCGCTGAAGCTAACGACGGCTATGAAATTGCTGATGGACATTATTATTATTATTATTTCTTAACGTTCCTGCGGTTTCCGACTCTGAGGTTATTTTGAAGTATGCGGTCCAGATGCAATTCCCAGTTTTATCATTAAATGTTGTTCAGGCATTTAGTTTCCTTCATTTGAGTCATATTTTAAATATTAGTTTGTTACAAGGGAAGTTCGCCCCTCTGAGGAAACAAGCGGCCGTCATGCCTCTTTTCAAGAAAGGTAATGGTATTCTGATTACTAATTACAGAGGAGTCTCAATTTTAAACAATTTTCCAACATTTTCTGATAGTATAATGTAATACATATCAGATCTCCTTTTATTTGAAATTTAAACGTCACCCATCTCAGCGTGGTTTTATTACATCGAAGTCTACTGCAATCAGTTCACTTATTTAATCGTTACGAGAGCTTCTTTCAGTTCACAAGGGCAAACCGATTCAATTTGTTCTGACCTCAGGACACTGAATATCAGGTATCATCACATTGAGGCCTTGTTTTTAATACATATCTTTCGTGACACTAACCAGTGTTCCTCTGTCCTCGAAGCAGTCGCCATTCGTGTTCCTGCTCGGAACAATGAGCTGCCCCTTCAGCCACTGCCCTCAGCTAGACGTGTTTCTGCTGCAAATTCAGTTTGCAAATGTACAGATATTTTTAATAACTCATGTCTGAGTCTTACAAATCCTTACGTGTTCCATTTTCCTTTTTTGTTTTTGTTTTTTCTTACATTTTTTTCGTTTTGTCATGTGTTGTCTTATTTCTGTTATTTACGGTATATTCGTTCTGACTGTAATTGGCCATTGGCGTTTGCGCTCAACACGTAAATAAATAAAAAATATTATTATTATTGTTATCATCATCATCATCATCATTATTGGCCTCCTCTGTGGTCTAGTGGTCAGAGTTCCTGGCTATAGATCAAGAGATCCTGGTTTCGATTCCCGGCGCTAACAAATTTTCAGAGAAGTAGTGGGTTTGGAACGGAGTCCACTCAGCCTCGCGAGTGTAAATGAGGAGCAATTTCAAGGAAATAGCGGCTCCGGTCTAGAAACCCGAAATTAACGGCTGTGGGGATCCGTTGCGCTGACCACGCGACACCCTCTATCCGCTAAAGTTTACACTAACTTCGCCGACAAGTGCCGGTCGCTCGGTCTATATAGTTCGCTTGCGGACTACTGGCCTCGTAGTTTGTTGCTCTGTCTTCTATGCCATACTTAACTGATTTTTTATAAGCTAACATTCTTAAAGTGTTGCATAGGGCAAAATTAGGCAAAAACATGATTCACAATTTACCTCTGTGGTTAGAGGAATACGTACATGCAGCATAAAGAGAACAGATACCAATATACACGTAGTTTGTTATAAAAGAGCAGATGGACGGAGTGGAGATGTGCTTGAATCATCTAAACGCAATAACTAAACTGTTATAAATTATAGTTCACAGTAGAGTTGATAAAACATGACTTTATCTCTGTACTGTTGGCATAGAAGGCTAAAGTTTCCATGGTTTCTGTTACAAGTACGTAGAACATTCAAAACGGGGTCGTTACAAGTATTTCACAAATATAGTGTATATACATATATATAGAGAGAGAGAATATTGCAAAACCTGTTCACTATTCAGATGCCGAGGGACACAGATGCTGGAAATTTGCTCCCGGTGATGTTTAATGTAGGACCTACTTCAGCCTTTCCCCCCCCCTTAAAAGAACATGAATGTATATGACCCGACGGATTCAATCTATTACATAGTCCTCCGTTATTTCCAAAACTCGCTTTAACAAAATTCGCAAATATTTTATGGATGTATTACCGTACAGAATTACATTCTTGCTCAAATGCAGTCGTAATGATAATACAGCGACTAAGCTGAGTGCTGGACGCCCTAGGAGTCTGTTCGATCCCCGGCAGGGCAAGCGATTTCCTTTATCTACAGCGCCACGATCTGCTCTGGTGACCACTGAGTTCATTATCTAGTGGATACCAAGGTCCTCTTCCACCCGAATTCTAAAGAGGCCGGAACGTGAATCTTACCATTTGCCTTCATCCACTGTCAACGTTAAGATTACCTAGAACTATACCTCCGCTCCGTCCTACCCCTTAATGGCGTGTTGCTGAATTACGCAAAGGAAAACATTACCTTTTCTCATATTGAGAGACGCTTTTCACTGTCTGGGTAATACATAAATTGAAATGTGTGTAACATTCTGCAAGCAATGGCTGACCACAAAAATCCACACATTACACAGCGGAAGATGTTTCTTTATCTACGACAATATAAGCGATAATTCTACTAAAATAAAGTTCCAAAATTTACCTCGGAAAGCAGTTACATTTAATCGCGTCAGTCCTGCAACATCACCCAAACTAAGACAACTATGGGCGAGAGTATGATAGACCTACACTAAATTTTATCGAAATCTTCTTTATTGCTTTACCTTGGTTCACTGTAGGAACCGCTATACGTACTTAAGGGACTACATAACACATACTCAGAAGATGTTTACAGATTCTATGAAATTTTATATACGACTCTTAATTTCGTTCATTTTAATTTACTAGAAGAATCATAAGTGTGCATCTGTCGATGTACTTTTCTAAGTGTTGGGCTAAAAGAAAGAAAAAATTAATAACTTAATTAAAAGAATTTAAAAATAAGCACGTTACGCCTTACACACTTCTATAATAGATATACCAGTTACAATGATTAGTTTTTTTGTCAGTACTCATTCTCCTGATTTTTGTTTAAAACGACGTTTAAGGGACTGGACTCTATCTTTCTTCTGTTAGACCCAGTCAGTAATCTTAATCCTAACTCTGTACCAATTAATTAGTTCATTATACCACACTAATTGTTAGTATTTTACACATCCTTCTCTTAACTTAGTGAATTATTACTTCAATTTAAGAAATGCAAATTTTAGCAGCACTTAGCTAATGTTACGGGAGCACAGATTTATGCTTAGTTTTGTCATGTTTTATCAGTTACATTTCATATGAGTGTCACTAATGAAAGCATTCGATGCGGAAAAAAATAAGGTGAAATAACTTACTTGTTTTTGTTTGTACAGATTCGCCTGCAGAGTTTGTTTGCACATGGTTAGGTTGCATTACTGCCATTTCAATTATGCTTCCCAATTTGTCAGTTTTAATTGATGAAGAGACTACGAAGCCGTTGGAGCACACTGAATGCTGTGGATACTGGTGGCCGTTATTGAGAGACAGTCAACCCTTACACGGAACGCTGACCTGAAATTGTTACTGCAATATCTGGAACTCTGTGTTGATCATCACTCGATACTCAGTTTTATAGTAAGGGGGTTAGTCTAGAAGTGAATACTGGTAGTCGTGTCTTTGCTATCAGGGTGCAGAATAAGATCATAGTGAGAGATAATAAATACTTTTAAAATATGGTAAAATTTAAATATTTGTGTATGTCGAGAGTAAATCTAATTTGACATGCAAACACGAAAACAGAAGGAATATGTATTAAAGATTTGGGAATGTTTACAAAATACACTTCAGAATCTCTTTTACTCCCATATTTGGCTGAAACCCTGAGAATTATAATGTACAGAATTAGTGGGTAGTGGTATCCGCTGTTTTACTTAAGTATGAAGCCTGGTCTCTCATCCTAAGCGGAGAACGTAGATTGAGGTTGTTTGATAATGTGGGCGCTCAGAAGAATATTTGGACCTGAGAAACAGAGGGTGTAACCGGAATTTGGAAAACATACACAATGGAGAGTTTCTGGATGTGTATGTTTTTATCTCATAATATTAGGAACTCTCTCGATCTGACGCACAATAAGAACAACAAGACGAGAAAAGATACATACACGTATACAAAGCGCTGGAAAACTGTGGCGGCACATGCACTTACAGATAGAACCGAAATTTGCGCTCTCCCCCCCCCACCAAAAAAAGGAAGCAGAAATTGAAACTGCACAAATGAAATTTTGAGGAATATACGAGTAAGAGGCTACACAAGGAAGGACCCATTAAGAAATACTAGAATTAGGGAATAGATGAACAGTTTTCATCTAAACAACAGAATTCTAAAATCCATATCGCAGTGGAAGTATCACGCACTACGAATGGAAGACAGACGAATTCCTAAGAAAATGTTAACGCACACTCCAAAAACAGGACGAAATATAGGCCTCCCGCAGTTATAATGGAGAGACCTGCATACTCTTCAAGAGGACGGAACAGGCCAAGTATTTCCTAAACCATGATGATTATGATGATATTATTAGGAGGATAAAATCATGGACGATGAGAAGACTAGTAATGCCCAAAGGAGCATGAGAAATTTATACACAATTTTAATCGAAGCTCCTGAATGAAATGGAGCACATGAGAAGACCTAGGTGTAGATGGAACAGAGTGGCCTGTTGAGATGGATTTGGAAGAAATATAACAGGGTGTATAATACATTCAGCTGGCTCAGAATTTGTCCAGTGGCGGGCTGCTATGTGATTCCGTTAATGTACGTGTGTATATATACATACACGTAGATGTATTTTGTATACCAGTTTTGTGCCACTAATCACTCTACTTCCAGACAATGGGGACAAGCAGTCAGTCTTCGAATCATCGGATTTTTACTCCGTGTTCAGTAGCACGCGGTAGTGTAGTTGGTTGAGGCACTATGCTACAAGCCGGAAGGTCGCGGGATCGAAGCCTGATGAGGTGGATTTTTTCAATGTACCTAATACTTCTAGCTGCATTATGGCCCTGGGGTCGACTCAGCCTCTAACAGAAATAACTATCAGGAATCTTCCTGGAGGTAAAAGGCGGCCAGCGCGTAAGGCTAACAAACTCACCGCCATCTGTGAGCCGACTCTCTAGAAAATGTGGGAGCCTCAACATCTCACAACCCTATATGCCTCCACTTCTGTTTCAGGGGTACCTTTACTTTACTTTTTATTCAATATTTATTGCAAGTTAGACATCTGTGCGCCGTTGTATAGTGACCGTATTTAGCCATGAATGTACCGTGTACATCGCGTCTGAGTTGTGGTGAGAAAAAATCGATCGGGCGTGATAACCCGACTCGATATACGTGATATGTTAAAGCGCTATGCCGATTAAGGCTGGAAATAAACTTCAATCGTCAGACAAAACAGTCCATCAGTCACGCCTACGCCAACGTAGGGATGTGAATTATTACTTCCGTTCTTGAAATGAATCAAATTTGAAATATGAGTGACGCTTTTAACTTTCTTCACCCTTCCCCACACACACACACACAAACAATCATGTGATGTGCTGTTCGTCGGTGTTTGCGTCATCGCCTCCCCTGTTTCATTTGTGACTCCTGAGTGTGAATTATACTCACTGGGCTCCTCCAGCATTGCGATTACTATTGCATAATGTCAGGTGGGACTGAACTCACGGCCCATCGATTGGACAGGCAGCACCGCACCCCGCTATACTCTGCGCCATTTTACTTAGATCTCATCAGTTTATATATCTATATATAGTAGCTCAGTTGGTATAACGACGGGCTCCGGTCTGGAGCTCAGGGTTCGGTTCTCGGTAAGGGCCAGAAAAATGTTTCTCCTCTCCACAGCGTTCAGGCTGGTTATGGGGCCCGTCGAGCCTCTTATGTAATGGGTAGCAGGGGAAAAGCAGCCGGAGCGTGAAGCTGCGCAAGCATCTCCATCTAGTGCCGAGGAAAAGAATGGTGAATATACGTCCACACTGCGCACACATCTTCATACGAGTAAAATGGTGCTTAACTAATTTCGCAGAGGAACAACTTTGTTTTTTACTTTTTACTTTCTTCTCAACTTCCTGGCCGTGTTAACAAAGCCTTTCAGCAATTTGGCACACCCTCGTATTTCAGCAGCGCTGTACTCCAAGGTTTCGAAGTTCATTTTCCTAGGTTTATGAGGAGATAAGGGCCGATTTCTCGGCCTTCCCGCTCACCCGTTCTCAGTCTATTAAATTTGTATTGTTGCTGCTTACGTAAAGGTCACACTTAACTATTCAAATCGGTTATACTAGTAGCCAGGTCCGTATAGATGGGGGGGGGGGGCAATTGGACCAGGCCCCTGGCCTGGGTTGGTGCTAAGCTCACTATTATTTAATTTAAAAAATTGTGATAAGTAAGCAGGAATGACGAAATTCAATTTTATTGAATTGCCGACTTCTTTCTCTTGGCTCTCCACTGACTCTCATTTGATGGGTAATCCGATCTTGAAACTATCCATTGAATAAAGAAGTAAAAGAAAAAGTAAAGCTATCCCTGTAACAGGCCGTGGAGGCCCGTATGGTTGTGAGATGTTGAGGTTCCCACATTTTCTAGACAATCGGCTCATAGAAGGTGGGAAGGTTGCCAAACCTACGCGCCGGCCGCCCTTTACCCCCAAGAATTTTCTAAGAATATTCCTGGTACTCATTTCTGTTAAAGGCTGAGTCGACCCCAGGACCATAGTGCGGCTGGAAGGATTAGGTAAATTGAAAACAATCCAATGACCTCATCGGGATTCGATCCCGCGACCGTTCGGCTTGTAGCATAGTGCCACAAACAGTTACGCTAACGCGCGCACCCATTCATTAAGTATATTAATATATTTATTTGATTTTCAGGGTGGGGTGGGGGCCTCACATTTTTACTATCGCGGGCTCTATCTCACTTCTCTGAAACCCGGAAAATAGTTACTCGTATGTGTACATACAGGAAGTGCTGGGAAGAATTAATCGCCTACTTTCCTTTGATACAACACGGACCGCATAGAGAACGATACGCCCAGCACTTGTTCTATGGTTGCGTGTGTATTCATTGGCGCGGTAACATTTTTAGCAAGCCGTTGCCTAGCAGCTACAAGAGGATACACATACACACAGATTGATGACAGGAATTTTTAACTATGCGGTTTAGACTGGCTCAGGTAACATTATATAAATACCAAGTTCCATAAAGATTGGTTCAAGCATTCGAAAGTTTATGGGGGATACACAGACATACAAATTATGGTGAGCTCATGAAACTATTTGTTTTTTGTTTAAAAATAAGGAAAGTAGGCTAAAAATGAAGAACACAATTGCAGTAACTTGAAATACTAGGCCGCGCCATAGCTCAAGCGGTTATTTGCTGACTTTCCACCGCAGCGGCCCGGGTTCGATCCCGGGTCTGGTCAAGTGGAATTTGTGGTGGACAAAGTGGCGCTGGGGCAGGTTTTCTCCGAGTACTTCGGTTTCCCCTGCCAATCTTCATTCCACCAATTGCTCCACAGTCACCCTCACCTATCATCTGGGGCCGGTACAATAGGCCTGAAGTAGCCGCAGTACAAGGCACTTAGTCCCACCCCACTAGCAATAAAAATACTTGAAATACTCCTACATTGGATTCCAAATGGCGACGGTTGAATAAAACGGTGAAAGAATGTCAAGATGTGAACAGGGGTTATATGGAAATACTAGACCAAAATAAGAAATTTACTCAATTTCGTTTGTTTCTTTCTGTTGTATAAAATTCACTAATGTTTACTATTATAATTGCAAAATTCTATTATGGAAACTGTGCGTGTGTATTTATTCATCCGGGTGGAATTATTTCTTCATTAATAGTTAGATTGTTCCTAGAAACTCCGCTAATTACTTCGTAGCACGAACGTAGAACAGACTCAGATCTCAACGAGTGTTTCAATTCTTCTGACTCAGACTTTCATAATGACGTATCTTTAACTCCAGATGAAATTGTCGTAACGTCCTGACGCTAGTCAATTCGAGCTACATGGCGACATTTGCTCCTCGCTAGATATAATGATATGTAAATTCACAGCGTCAGACGTCGTTCCTGTGATTTGCGTTCCAATTTCACTCGAATTCGGTTCTGTTGTTCCATGATTTTCCTTATAATTTCTGAAGTGAAAGTGAAATGTAATGCGAATAGAGTGCCCCCCCCCAAATTTGGCTGCAATTATAACTACAAAGTTAACAGTTCCAGCCCCGTTCTGCCGTAATTGGAGCGCTACAAACCAAGAGGCCACCGGACGTCAACTTATATGAAATTAATCACACGCAATTTGGAATGATTTTAGTCGGAGGAAGGAGACAGTCGATCCGGCTGCTCTTCGTTTTGGTGTTAGACTTATCAGCACGTCAGGATGACACAATGCTTATTTGCACTCACTCTCAAGAGATACGTGAAGCCTGTGATTTACTTGACAGTCAAGTCTTGAGTATTCTCTTTGTCATTGTGTCATGTGACAATTCTCCTTCCTGTTGAATGATACTAAGAGCAGCTTTGTCCAGCTTTAGAAATTCCAATAATAGGCACAGGGCGCTCAAAATTATTTACGAGATAAATATATATTTCAATCGTAGGTCGAAGAGAAAAATATGCCATTTTGTACTGTGACCACGGCTGTTAAACCGATATTAAGGGACGGATGCGGTCCGAGTATTCATTCATAATAATTTTTAATCACATGAGTAAGACTGTAAGAGTAAGTCTGATAGCTGTAGGGAACGGTTATGTTCCTACCAAAAGCTTCGAGGAGCTTGGGCGGCCGTCATCGGCAATGTCAGCACCAAACCACTTGTACTGTTACGGACGGAGTCCAAGGATCATGGAGGAAATGACGATAAAAATCTAAGAAGTGGTCAGTAAGATAAAAGGAAGTGCAAATTGAAATAAAACGTTGGAAGATGAGTTTGATTATACAGCTGAGCTGCAATAGGGCGAAAGTGATATATGGTAATTTGGAAATAATTTAACGGGAAGCAGATATCACCTAAGGTGATACTCGTAGTGTTCGGTCATTTCCCTTGAGAGTCTCTAGTACAGCCAGAAAATTTTCAGCCTTCCCGTTGCTCCAGTCTACACGCATTGCCGCCGCAAGGAACTGCTTGCCCAGCAAATAAAAGATTAATCTTGGGAAAGTAAAGATCATATATCGGAAAGAGAAGTAAAAGGTCAGATATGTAGTATGAGAGGGGGAGAGAAGGAAGAGGACGGAGATTGGAGAGATGAAGAAGGAATTTGGGAGAACTGACATGGGGAAAAATATATAAGAGTAAAGGCGAAAGGAAAATGTCGTTAATCCTCAAAATTACGCGATGTATATGGTTACATTACGTATGCCCCTTCGCCTGATTGAATGAGCAACTGCTGATGGGTTGGGGGGTGAGGATAGTGCCGTGGCTGATATCAAGTTTTTGTCCTGAAATTCGTCTTGAAGTCCGTAGGATAGACATGTAAATGGCATTGGTCAAGATGTTCTGTGATATGTTCGGAACTCAAAACTGTCTATCCACACCACAGAGCATTCCCACTGCTCCTCAGCTGCTCTGCAATGACATTTGGTGCGATTTCTCAGTAGTATGCTTCAGAGTTCCGTTCCAGGAATTAGTATAATATTACAGAGAAATTAGCAAGTAACACTTTGCATTAGTCTATAAATAGGATGCATCCGAACAGTGAGCAGTGCGGGCCGTGTGTTCGTACACTGGTACTACATGACGTCGAATGGTACATTGACAGATAAACTGGAAAAATGTGCAAGGATCGGTCGTTGCGCAATCGAGATTCTATCCTGGCATTCGTCAGGAGAGACTGAGGAAGACTTTGGAAAACTAAGTCAGAGTATCCGATGTGTAACCGAGATTCGAATCGAACATCTCCCGAATATAGTGTAGGATCTGAGGTTCTCGGAACGGTGGCTGTGAAGAGTTATGTCTTTTGGGATATGACGCCGTGTAGTTCGTTGAAACTGAAATCGACACTGATGAACGTTACACTGCAGCGTCCTGTTGCACTGCATAGGTATTACTTTTATGCCATCTATGTGCAACGTCGGTTACTATTCTCTTTATTGACAAAACGTGTTTCGGCCTAACCGGCCATTATCAAGTGCACAGGCTGTTGTGATTAAGCAATCTGCTGCTCACGGCAATGCTGTTCTGCTTTTCTTGTGTAATTGCTTCGAATTACATCTGGTTACGTTGGTTAATCTAAATAAAACAGCTGGTTAACCCACATAACCAGAAGTAATCCGAGGCAATACATAAGAGGAAAAAGCAGCATTACAGTAAGCAGCAGATTGCTTCCATCATAACAACCTGTGCACCTGAAGACGATCGGCTAGACCGAAACATTTAGTGTCAATAAAGAGAAACGGCAAGTGAAGAGTAACCGACGTTACACAAAAGCTAAATTCAAAGTCAGACATTGACGAAGCATGAAGCAGGTAGCGAGCAGAACTCTGACTACAATCTGCTTCATTCTGTAAGATATGAGGNTCTGGTTTCATGCTTGGCTTATTCTTCGACCCTGGAGAAGAACGCGACATGTTCCTCCGAAACGCCAGTTATACGGAGTTATACGGCAGAGTACAGAACCCTTCTCCGGAGCGTTGCCACTAAATCAGTCTACTTGGTGAGTGGACTTCCTGTAACTCTGTCATCTAGCTTACGGGCTGCTTGTATATCAATATCAATATGGTCCCAGAATGCGGACCTTCTTGTCACAAATTAAATTACATTCTCCGTCTCCGTTCTGTTCCTGTTATCTCAGCGATGGAACACAATATCCTGTGAACAGTAATAACAATGCACACAGATATTGGATGCCAGTCGCTTGCGAACGTGACGTCGGGGTTACTTCTGCAGCAGTCAAAGGCAATGGCAGTGTTTCATATAAACTTTCAATCGTTCTAATTGTTTCCTGCGTCCTGGGGCGATAAACTGCTCACAATTCCTGTATTGTTAGGTAAATTGTGACAGAAAATAGGTTTCAAAACTGCAATTTTGAAGTACAGTCCCCACCAATTTCTATGAACAATGAAAAGTAATTGTGACGACTTACATATTCATTACGACCATGGGCTTACACAAATATATGAAATGAGAGCTGAGCTTCTCACCGCTGTGAATATGAATATGAAGCTTGTGGTCTTCTGGAATCTGACGTTGTGCAGTTTGATAGACAGGTACAAACGTTTCGGAGAAGCATTCTGCCACTGTCTTCATGGTAGAAGAGAAAGCCACGTAGGAAAAATTGAAACTCAATTAAATTCACAGCACGGATAGTTCTGCTCTGCCTCATACATGATTTTTTTATGCTCAGGCTAGTGGAATTTTGTAATTTGACCTCTTGGTTTTAAAGGATGATAACTATTGAACGTCTAAAAAATACATCGGATCAATCCTTTAGAACACCAAGTGGGAATCCACGAACTATAAAATAATTACAGACTATAGATACTGCTGCTTCTTACACGTTCTTAAGGCGGTGTGGCAAATGCGAATGTAATGAAGCTAGATTGTGCTGCTACCTAGTGGTATATGCAGAAAAACTATTACGTCCATTATAGCTGTTCTACTTCCATTTTTGACTTATTTACTGACTCTCCCTCCTACTAGGGAGCTTAAGTTTTGAGTCAAGATTCTTAACTTTCTAAGCTTGATGCTACTAACAAAGGCTGTTCAACAACTGCTGTAAAAAGTGTTGCTGCAAAACGTTGATATATAATTATTAAATTAGTTACAATGTTCAGTTTTTTGGTTCTTATGGATTTATTTCTTTATATTACACATATTGTCATCATATTTAGGGCAAAGAAGAAACTTCTATAAAAATGGCGGGCAAGTTGCAATTGGGAGAATTTTAGAGGCCCGCCTGTGAAAAGGTTTTTGATTTCACCTCAAGCTAAAGGGACCGCCAGGTTTTAAGGATGGAACGCCGTTTACTTTGACTTCCGGAGATGTCACTGAAATTTTTAGAGATATAATTAAGATCCTGTCCGTTTATTTAGGACATGGGGCGATTTATATTTCGTATTGAAAGATAAGTGGGAGAAAAGAAACGTTTTAATTCTGGCGAAGATTTCGAATGAGAAAAGTAAATGTTCTCTTGAGAACTCTGCTATATTTTTGAAAGTAAAAATATCAATTAAATAAATTTATTCTCTCATACGTCAACCTGTAACGGAATTACCCTAATGACAGTGCGGATTTACCTGTCCTGAGCCTTGATGATATGCTTCTCATATACATTGTGCCCGTGCTAACTGAATGTTCGGTACAGCAGGTAGGTTAACGGAAATTTCTTTGAGGCTCTTCTTGGTGTCGTTCCAGAAATGAAGAATAGCCAGCATGCTTACTTCATTTATACCTAGTGCTGCTAAATTAGCTGAGTTCTCCCTGGATACAGCAATAGGAGGCTCCACAGTGCCGGTAACTATACACAAAACTACATTTGGCCACATCCCAGAAGGATGTCTTCCACACAGTAGTGTACGTCTTCTCAGAAATTACGGAGTTGAAATTGTTGGCCCAAAAGCAATATTTCATATACATTATATACTCCTATGTAGATATGTTTATAGTCTATCTCCGTTCCAAATTTCAAATGTTTGGCTGAAGTGGCTGACTTGTTATCGTTACTAAACCGAAAGGCACAGATAATTTTCTCGTGGCCGTCATTAGAATAATAAGAAGAAAAAAAGCCATCCGATGATGCGTATTATTGTTTGCCGAACTGAGACGAGGCGCCATATTGCTGGAAGGCAATGCTAGCACATTGCTGAAGTTGTGGAGAGCACTTTTTATAATGTCTTAATGTCCATTATTTATCGTCTTAGCCCAACTTCTTTTTTTTTTTAACGAAAATAAGCTTATGCGATCTCCGTGCTGTATGTGTATCTCCTCATCAACTTTTAAATGGCTGAACAAATCTTGAAGAAACTTGGACTGAGCTCACCTCAGTGACATACTTCATAAATCCTGCCATCAGTCTCTGTGTCTCTAGTTGCGACCCCCTATTTTTGCTAGGCAACGGCTCGGTAAAAAAACGTTACCGCGGCAACGAATACTCAAGGAGCAATAGAAGAATTGTTGACTACGTCTTTTCTATGCGGTTCCTGTCGTGTCAAGGAAAGTAGACGATTAGTTCTTCCCACAACTTCTTGCTTTTCTTTTTCTGCAAAGACCATGGAGTTTAGAGCAGAACTTACAAACGCCAGTTTTTCGTTATATAGATTACAAATCAAACCTACCCACTGTTCTTTTATTATTGTTATTTTCTTTCTGTAAAGAATATATAACTTTCGTACAGACCCTGTAAGCATTAATTTATGCGATATTATCTCAGATTTTCGCATCGTCGCCATGTTTGTAATTGTTGGTTTACAAGCAATATTTCATGCACATTTTGTAGGCATGCTTATGAACTACGAACGTCTTCTTGCTGAAATAAACTAGTATGACTCTAATGGTTCAGTAGTTACCGCTGTCAGGCCGAAGGATAAAGGAAGAGTCTCACTGCTGTCACGTTGCTACTTTTTTTCCCTTGGCACTACAGCCCCAGTGGGCCTAGGCCTACCTCCATGAACTTCTCCTTTTACTTCGGTTATTCTCGATCTTACACGTTCGGTAGGACTCCTTGGGCTGGTGATCAGCTCGTCGCAAGGCCTCTACCTGTACACAAACACAGATAAAAGCAGACACACACTAACTAAACATCCATGCCCTGAGTGGGATTCGAACCCACGATCCCGGTTTCCAAGCGAACGAGACAGTACATGCCTTAGACCGCTCGGCTACCGTGACCGGCTGTTGCTACTTTAAACTGTATAAAATACAACTTCGACAGGAATGTCATGTTTCTCCGAGATCTATTATCATATATCACTTCGTGACTCAGGGTTAAGTGACGCTAGGACGCTCGCGTCTCGCAGTTTCGTGCGTCCGCCATGCTGCTATTATCGTTTGTGTTGAAAAAACTTAAATATCGGAGGTCTGCAGTGGTATGACGTCCATGCTAAGTTAAATGTAAATCGATTAACTGGTACAAAAGTTTCAACAGTTGAACAGACTGCAGCTAGACACACACAGACAGGCGGACAATATGGTGATCGCTTAAGCGTGCTTTTCATTTTGGGAGGAAAGTAGGCTACAAGCGGAGCAACCATTTCTGTCTGTGTGTGTGCACACCACAATTCACCTTACTCTTTTTGCTTTCATAACTAAGTATTCGTTGGGTGGACACTACAGCCCCAGTTTATGTCTCGTCACAATCCGTGATGCATGGAAAGCATATACGAACACGGGATTTAGGAGCGGGTTGCTTAACTCAAACGGAGCATGCCTCGAAACAACAAATTTACACACGCGATTTCAGTTTCTCATGGAAACTGTTATGAAGATCACTGTCCTATAAGATGTGACACCATAGAATAGTGATTTTCTGCCTTTATGATGGAGGCAGAATGTTCTCCGAAACGTTTATAACTATCTATCTGGCTACAAGACATTAGCTCGGTAATATTTGTAAATTCAAATTGTTACGTGTAAGTCGTTAATTATTGTTATTTTCTCCTATAATTATAGGAGAAAATAACAATATCATGCATCACGAATATTATAATATTCAGTGAACATTTAAATGTGAATCGCAGATTTAAATTTACGCACATAATATTTGCATTTACAGACTTAATAAGTGATGTGCTGGCTTCCGCCCGAGTCGGTTCCTCGTTTCTAATTATCCTTGCGTTATCATTTCTAAGGGTTACGTCGTAGAAGGGCAGAATATAAAGAAGAATAAAACTGAGATTGTGCACACTATTTCTGATAACTATAAAAGCAAACGATTATCAGGCTGGCTAGAAAGCTTATTAAAGTTATGTTATTGCATTGCGAGATAATGTGAATATATGTATCCATTTTTACCCTTTACAGTGTAAGTACCTAGCTGATAAGCTTCTTGGTTTCAAGTTAACAGCCCACTCACGTAGCGGGTATACACGATCATTTTAATTTTCCTCTTGTTTAGACTGTGCAACACTTTATTCGTTCTAATGACAGAATTTCTCTTCCTAATAACGGCTCTCTTCTAAGTTCCATTTCCTTTTAGGTTTTTCAAAGTCCGGTAGACATGCAAAAACAAATCAAAATATTTTCCTTTTTAGTGACTCTGCTGAAGTTTTGAATCTCTTATTTTTATATAAATAGACTTTATGCAATTGTTCTCTTTCTTCTTTCTTTCTTTTTCTCTTTCTTTCTTTCTTTCTCACAACCTCCCTTTATACGAAAAGTTTTCAGTTACAGAGTTCAGGTTCCTCTTTTACAAATTGAACATTTTTATTATTTTCTTTTATACAAAGCACACAAAATTAAATATATTCCTTCTCCTCCATATACTTGTCTGTTTTACATAAAGCACTTTTCTATACATATTTTGATGCCCTTTTATATAATTCAGAAGTGTCCATTTTTAATATTTCTTTTCCTTTTCCCCATTTACAGTACACATCAACACACATCAACACACCAAGAAACCAAACATATTTCATGTGTGCACGACAAAATTAACTACTGCATGATAATCTAAAAAATACCTTAAAATACTTTATAATCAATTCCCATTACTCCTCACATTCTAAATGCAACAGCGTCACAACAGACCAGCAGTTTTCACCTATAATCTTATACATCTGATGATGGGCTGTTAGGCGGAAACATATCATGTTAAAGGAGTGATAAAATCAGGCAAACAGCCTCCAAAGTGTGAATTTTAATATATGGACGAAGTTGCACCGAGACGGCAAGTGAGAGGGCTGAAGTTGGAATGAACAGAGCAGCAGGATGCTGCCAGACCCTGACGTGGTCATCCAGTTTAATCCTGCTCATTATCGCTCTCATATACACAACCTTCCGTTCGAAATCTGTATACAAATTCGTCGATTTTCTCAAAACTACATTCATCCGATTAGGATTGATAAATGGTGTAAAATGTATGCAGCACGCAGCACAAAAATAATAAACGAATGCAATATCTACTTTCAGAGCCCTGAAGAGTAGAGGCCACTTGGGATCTACCTTAAAGGATAACATTAAAATGGATCTTCAGTTATATATGAGGGTCTGTGAACTTATCCGAAGTCTTTTTGTTTATATTTCTTGTGTTATTGTTAATTATAAGAAAAAATGAGTAAGAGTACAAACCGGAAGGTCGCGGGTTCAAGTCCCGATTAGGTCATTGGATTTTTTTCAATTGACCTAATCCTTCCAGTCGCACCATGGCCCTGGGGTCGACTCAGCCTATAAGAGAAATGAGTACCAGGAATTAATTAAATAATTTTCCTGGGGAGTAAAGCGCGGCAGGCGAGTAAGGCTGACAACCTTACCGCCATCTTTGAGCCGATTGTCTAGATAATGTGGGAGCCTCAACGTCCCACAACCCTATTGGCCTCCAGGGCCTGTTACACGGATAGCTTTACTTTTTTCTTTCTTTCTTTTTTAAGAGTTTCTACATGAATTTCAAGTGTGCTGAACGTTGCATACTCAGTTATAATGATTCTGCACTTGATTCATTTTGCTATCCAATCTGACTTTCAGTTATTTTTTACATTTTCTGTAGGCCTACAGCTTGATATTTTCATAGATCCATTGTTTCCAAGTTCCTCCGGGAAGAATCCAATGCAACATACTGTTGCAGACGTGTAAATGCAATGGTTTTATTATAAACATGCAGTAGGATACAGAAGTTCAGCANCGGATAGCTTCACTTTTTTCTTTCTTTCTTTTTTAAGAGTTTCGACATGCATTTCAAGTGTGCTGAACGTTGCATGCTCAGTTATAATGATTCTGCGCTTGATTTATTTTGCTATCCAATCTGACTTTCAGTTTTTTTTACATTTTCTGTAGGCCTACAGCTTGATATTTTCATAGATCCATTGTTTCCAAGTTCCTCCGGGAAGAATCCAATGCAACATACTGTTGCAGACGTGTAAATGCAATGGTTTTATTATAAACATGCAGTAGGATACAGAAGTTCAGCGTACAATGAATTAATTTATTGAACAAAGTTTGTCAGATCCTTATTCCAGATGTTTGTCCCGAAGGCATGGTTAACAGTCGACATGTGATGTGTGGGCAAACGTACGGCATCCGGCAATTCTGGCTATGTATTCATGAGAAATGTTGGTAATTTGTCTGAACCTGGGCAAACATATCTTGACCCTGGATAAAATATAGTCCCATTACAGTCACAAAGGTGACGTATAATTACGTTTTCAACCACATTAAAACGCATTTTTGTCCAACTGAACTATCTCCATGGAGCAGAGCGCTTCTTGAGAAGCTGATAATAAATCACCTACACAGAGTACCGTTCTGATCTTTATCTAGTCGCTAGATTTTTACAGAATTCGCGAGGATATGCGAATGAATCCTGAGTATCTTGTGTCCAGACCACAACTTCACATCATATTTGCTTAAGTTCCATTTTAGTATTATCATCTGATCTGCTTCTGTGTCTCCAAACTAATCTGTTTCTCTCAGGGTTTTTTCTAAAATATTTAAGTATTTCTCAATTCCCGAAGGATGCTACTTGACTGTCACTTCTAAACCTCCTTATTTCGGTCGCCCTAATAATATA
>NW_019727432.1:175103-195381 GCF_002891405.2 Cryptotermes secundus
AACAAACAAATAAATGGTAATTATAACAGTAATAATAATTTCATTATCATTAAACTATGTGTTATTAAGAAGTGAGAAATGAAACATAAATATTTATTTAAGAAATGAATAGTATAGATTTTCAGAGGATAATAATAATAGTTCATTTTGTTTTATTGGACAGGCAAATAATAAAAAAATGACTAACAGTTATACTATATTTAAAATTTGTTTGGGTAGAACNTTTATCTAGTCGCTAGATTTTTACAGAATTCGCGAGGATATGCGAATGAATCCTGAGTATCTTGTGTCTAGACCACAACTTCACATCATATTTGCTTAAGATCCATTTTAGTATTATCATCTGATCTGCTTCTTTGTCTCCAAACTAATCTGTTTCTCTCAGGGTTTTTTCTAAAATATTTAAGTATTTCTCAATTCCCGAAGGATGCTACTTGACTGTCACTTCTAAACCTCCTTATTTCGGTCGCCCTAATAATATATGAGCACTCATTATGAAGTCCCTCAATATGTAATTTGTTCTATGCTCTCGTAGCAGGTCGAAATATTCTCATGGGGGTCCTGCTGTCAAACACCATCAATCTGTGTTCTTCCCTTCTTTTGACAGACGAATAAAAACAGAAACATTTATTGTGTTAATACATTTTATTAACATTTTCTCTTTTTTTTTACCTTCATATTCTGATTATAACATTAATTCTCAATTCTCTATGCAGTTTCTGTAATGGAGCTAGTCTGCAGATGTGTTCTGCCTACAACTGAGTCGGTTGATGACTTACTTTATTGAATTTGAATGCTAAGTTCTTGAGGCAAAAACTGAGCAAGTTCTTTAATACTGGCCTTAATGGTGGTCAGCTCCATCTCAATATTGTCCAGTTTCCTCGCCGTGAAGTTTGCAAATTCATACCTGGATCTCTCGCGCACTTCGTTATGCGCATCTCTCTGTCCCTTTGTTTTCTGCAAATATCTCCTGCAGCTTTGCGAGTTGAACTCTTCTAGAATAAAAGGAGATTTGTTTAGAGAAGTAATTAGCTCATTCAGTTTCTTGAATACGTTCTGTATCTTGCATATTTTTTCAGTTTTCCCCTGCTTCTCGGCTCTTGCTATAATAGCATCCACAATTTGTTTCGGAAGGGCGAGTTGTTCACTGTTCCACGGACTCCCGGGGCATATTTTTATGGGTGGCTGGACTTCCCTCAAACTATAAGTTATTTTCTTCAAACAATTCGACATAAACCACAGACCCAAATCTGAAGGTTGAATTACTCGAAGAAAGTCCGCCTGTTTCCTTAGGCGGTTCATTTTGCCTTGTGTCTCCAAGGAGTTTATGTCGCTGACAGCCAAGCCAACCAAGAGATTCATGAGAACAATGCCCACAGTAAGGAGGAAGAACAAGAATAATATTCTTCCAAATTTGGAGGATGCGTTATTTTCATTTTTTTTGAAAAGGCTAGAATATTCGAATTCACTTGTCATCATAACTATGGTCTTGACGAAGGCCTCCCATGGCGTCTCGAACGGCGGTTCGGATTTAAACTGCACCATAAACGCCAAAGCGAAGCCGATTATGAGGAAAATGAAGGTCAGTAGAACCTTAAACAAAAAAAGGAAGCGTAGCATAAAATTAGTCTTAAGTGGTACATCTCAGTGCAAATACAAAATTAACCGGGCTTTGTGAGTGATGGTATTGTCACGATTTCTCTATGTGGCTGTAGACGGGGTATGGATTGGTGAACGGATTTGTTGAACACTTATAACCACCACTCGGAACTACAAGTAATTACAGCGCCCTCGCTGATCCTCACACTTTTCAAATCACCACAGCACCCGCTAAGATTTTTCCAGTCTGCTTTATCTTCACCAGCCGTTCCCTAACAGCGGCTCTAACATTGGAGATTCTTCAGCCTCCTGCTCTAAGATTCTATATTCACTGCCTCCCTTGCAGAACTCAGTTCTCAGCAGACAACTGACAACTAACTGGGTCCCGCAGTTGTCTTCCTTATAACCATTTTGCAAGGACCGAGTAGATAACACCGTTTCCAACATTAACTCTATTGCTGTGTTCGTATTCGTTGCCACGGTAACGTGTTTACCAATCTGTTGAATAGAAACGGGTTGCATGACACCGTTGTTTATTTACCTATTGTATAGCAACGGCTGTACATGCTACAATATTGAAGAACATGCTCATCATTATATATATATATATATATAATGAGGGCATGGCTTGTCTCGGACTGTGAAATAGGAAGTATCTATAAATAAGTGATTAATTATAAACCGTTCTTTGGTCCATCGCGTCTCAGTGTGATTAGTCCATTCATATGAGAAAGACTGTGTGTACAGAGCGTGACTGAAAGAAGCGGACAAATTTGGACACGAGACCCACATATCAAAACCAGAAAAAATATCCATATCAGCACATTTTTTCTGAATTTCTCAGTTTGCTTTGGGATGTGTTCTACTCGTCCCTTTTTGTATGCAAATTTCTCTTACTTTAAAATGTGATTATTTACAAACCTTAAGGACATTTACAGCGACTTTGGAGAACATGTTAATATAGAAGCCCCAGTTCGGGTTCTTGGACATCTGGAACATCAGCTCGGTCCATGAGAGGAGAATTGCCACTGTGGCCACTAGGCGATGCCACTCGTTGTTAGGGCTGAAAATTGTCACTGTAAAGGCTAGAATGTAGCTGCTCCACTTCACCCATGATTCTAAATCCGTGAAGTAATATTTCGGAAGCCGATAGACAGATTCTGCTTCCTGACAAACAGAAGCAAACAGTAACGTTAATGAAATTCTAGAACACTACTGACCAGCATTCACTAACACTGATATTGTGTGACGGAATGCTGGAAATATAGGATTTTATACTTTCACATCGGTGGTTATGGGAACTTCTATCTTCTGTGATTTAACGTTGTTCTTGCTTGGTTTATTCTTCGACTCTGAAGATGGAGGCTACATGTTCCTCCGAAACGTTTGTTCACTTTCAGCGGACTACCCTGCGATATATCACAGAATATAGAAATCTTTAGAGTATAGGGAAATTTTATAATCACTTTTACTCTCTTTCACACACTGACGATTGTATATTGTCATTAAATATACTTTTAGTGACGTCAAAACCTTCCTGCTAATTTGCCTGTCAACGTTTGACAATTTTTTTATGAAATGAGATAACCTTACTTTTGAATATTCTTAACATGAAATGCTCTCTCAATGCATTCAACGCTGTATCGACTACGGAATTTTGGTGTCAACAAAACACCGTCGTCTGGGACGGCAAGCAAGCAGGCTTTTGAAGGGAAAATCGTTATTATTTCAAGGTATCATTACAATGCGTGCCACAGTATGTTCTAAAGTAAAATATGTATTTTTCATCTCAACATAAAATGCGTCAGTAAAAAGTGTTATATAAATTGTTTTCACTGTACTAACCAAAGCTAATCTTAATGTTAAGAAAACTAATTAAAAGCAATATCAATTGATTGTTCTTTATAAAAAAAATTTGTTTTTTTTTTTCTTTTGCGAACTCGAACTCGGGCGGAAAATTCCTATACTTCCTCTTTCTCTCACTTCAGGCCAACTCGTGAGACACAGGGTAGCTTCACGAAAACACTGCAAACTGAGAGTCTACTTCCAGATCAACACAATAACTCGAACAAATATAAGATTACTTCAAACAGGCAGTAAATTCAGGTGGTCTATAAGGATTTTGCGCTGAAATACCTTAATTTAGCTAAGATATTTCCACCTGTGCCTACACTGAATTGATTTACGATATTTTTATTGAATATTTGAAAATGTGTTACTCTAAGGGAACTCTCATGCCGGAGACAAAACGTTAATTTCTGAGACATGATACAGCGGGTGAAGAAAATGTTTGATATAATTGAATGCAGTGCTTAACGAAGAATCTCATTCTTAGTAGTTCGATTTCATACAGTAATTATTTAAAATATTTCTGATGTGGTGAAGTCTGCAAGAAATTTGATTATTGTTGTTATCAGTACAGATTCTGATGTAACATTTTCACTGCAGAATTCTTCAATCTTGAAATGCAGTAGAAAACATCTCAGAACAATAAAACAACGGGTTAGAAGTTTACGAACTTAAAGGAAGCTTATGTCTCAATATTCTCGTTGGGCTCGGCATAAATCTATCCCAAATATTAGACAGGCTACTTAGAATGAATTTAAACTGAATATAAAGTTCAAATAAACAAGCTTTCGTCTTAAAATTTTCTATTTCGAAAGTAATTAGAATGAATACGGCTTGGCGCCATTCTATAAAACTTCCCCTTAGAATAGGTCATTAGAAGAGTCCGGGAAAATAAGGGATACTTGAATTGAATGGAACACCTTTGCTACTTTCAGAACTGATAATAGCAATGAAACTAATGATCAAGGAAAAGCAAAAAAAAAAAGAAAGTGAAGTAGGTGTTTATGTCTAGTAGCCGGACTTAATCCTTACTGTAAAGATAGCCGATAAGTTTCCGAAAATGTGACACATTTCAAACATTTTGAAAAACAGTAATAAATTAAAATACGGCAAAAGTGCTTTAAGATCATATAAAATTCAGTTCAGAATCTTGTATCCGGTTTTCTTCTATCTCAGAACCAAAATCTTGAACTGTAAATGCAATAATTTCTCACTAGTGTTCAGGAGAATTATTGGCCGAGACGGAGATGAGAAATAAACACAAAATTTTAATAGGAAAACCTCCAAAGAATAACTACTTATGATGTATAAATATGGATTGGAAAATCATATTTAAATGAATATTATGAAGGTATCACCTGGATTCCAGTGACTCAAAATGTATCTTGTGGCGGGCTTTTGTGGACATGGCACCGGACGTCTGGACCACACAAACGCAGAAGGACTATCAGCTTTACAAGAGAATTGTGCACAATGGAGCCGATTGTAATTGTACGGGCAAGAGAACTAGTCGGACCCAAACGTAAGAATAGTGGAAGAGGAAAACCCCGCAGTGTAAAGCCAGGAAACAAGTCGCAGTTCCTCCCACAATAAATGTTTTTTTAGGGTATGAATACATGTGTGCTCCATTCTTTCAGCCTTAGACTGGAGATAAAGCCGATAATTATTGCAGCGACAATAGTAGGCCTACATATAAACGTCCCCTATTTTGCTAGATCTAATAAAACATTAAATTAAAGCGGCCTCCGTAGTCTAGGGGTAACGTTCCCACCTCGTGTCTCAAGGTACGCGGGTGCAAACCCGACGGAGGTCGTGGAATTTTTAAGGACGGAAAAATTCAGGGACTTCAAGCCGTGGGTCCCGTGACGTAGCTTTACGGCACGTAAAAGAACCTCATGTCCCAAGGGGACCACTGAGCCAAATTCAGGACATTTCCCGCCCAACAGTAGTCTCTAATGCCTCTGGTAGATGGGGGAAGCATCGAGATACCGCTGAGCCAGTAGAGGCCGAACTCGCTGGCTGAGTCGGGACTGATGGCACGCACCAGTACCGGTAGGGTATAGAGACTGGTAGAATATCATAGGGGGACGCACAATGGACCAACAGTTGGTCTAAGTGCATGGGGAAACCCACCCTCTCCAATACAATACAGTACAATACATTAAATTAATAAATCAGTTCATTCTTTAGATATATGAAAATATATGATATTATATTTACCAGAGCGACAAGCCAGAGCAACGTCACTAGAATCGCAAGTCTGACGTATTTTTCGAGTATGCCTTGCGGAACTCCATGGCCATTAGCCGACAGATGGTATATTGAAACCACGAGGATGCTGAAGCAGAACAAGAAAATGATGTACATGACGAATGAATAGTAAAACCATCTCCTCCAGCAGCGCCATTTCAGAAACAGGAAGCTCTCAACAACCGGATGTAGTACCAGTGATTCCTGATTGCAATCGATACCCGTGTCCAACAATGCATCCAGCACTTTCATCTGTTTATTGGGTTTTTCGCGAGGCACCAGAAGCTTGTAGTCAATAGTGATAACACACTGTGGATCATGCAGAGGGAAACCGTTCATATGGATTTCTGAATCTAGAATTTCTTCCAGGAGTGCAATAGGCCGAGACACTTTGGTAAACAATAAACTGATTGCAGTGGTTTTCTCTTTGTTTGTCTTTGCTGACAAATCAGCTCCTGATAATAACAGTTTCCGGATGCATTCACGCTGGCCGTATTGACAAGCAAGGTGTAGCGGTGTGCATCCATGACTGTCTTTGGATTCGATGACTTCCCTTCCACTGTTGTGTTCCAGAAGTGTTTCCACGACTTTGGAATGACCTTTTGAAGAGGCCAAATGCAAGGCGGTGCAATCGTTATGGGACTCAATTGTCGTTCTCATGGTGACATCACATCCGGCCAACAGAAGTATCTTCACGCAAGGTGCGTTCCCCGCAAGAGAAGCCACGTGCAGTGGAGTCATTCCCTTCGATTCTACTTGGTTGATCAGAACTCGTATGTATTTTTCTTCATGTCTAATGAGTTCTTTCAGTACTTCAGGACAGTTGAGCTTTGCTGCTCGGTGGAGAACAGTCGTTTTATCAGTCAGTGTGTGTCTCAGAGAAGCTCCTGCTTCCAAAAGCAGTCTCACACAATCCACGCTTCTGCTCTTCACAGCTTGAAATAGTGGTGTATCTTCGAAGTTATCTGGAGCATCTAGTATCTGAAATATGGAAAAAGTTACATGAACTGCTTATGTGGAGAAAGTAGGTTATTGTAATTTTACGACTTTCAACCCATTCTCACAAACACCATGATTTGTACGCCCGCCAGTTATGTTATGGAATTTTGTTACTACATTCTTAAGTAGTCTGGAGGTTGCGGTGAGCGGTGGCCAGGGGCCGGCACGCTATGCCCATTTGCGGCTCCAGTAACAAAGATTTGGTCACATTCCATTCCTGCAACTAAGCGTAATATTTGTACATGCGTTTTATTTTACGTATGATAATATGTGATTGCTACAAAGAATTGCACTGTAAAAGTAAGTAAAGCTATCCCTGTACCAGTCTGTGAAGGCCCACAGGGTTGTGAGACGTTGAGGGTCATACATTATCTAGACAATGGGGTCAAAGATGGCGGTAAGTTTAAGAAAGACAATGAGTCCCTCAAAAAATGGTGGACCCCGAGAAAATTTGAAACTGCTTTAAAACGTTTAAATTTTAGTGACGTTATTAAATAAATTACATTGTGTAGCCGTACGCATCCTTCACGGAAATGTCTTATTTGTTCGTAAGTAATGGTTAAGTTTAGCTGTAGAAATAAGATGCTCCGGAGGGATCATGGTCCTCTGAACTGACCTTTTGTTGCGAGGGACAGAAGGGAGGTTGGTGAGTCCATTGCATTCAGGGGGGGGAGTAGGTATACCTTCTTTCGTCCGTGCCTGTGGGGTTGGAGGACCTGTGGATAGAAGCTTCGAGAAGGTATGCAGACCGGAAGGGATCCGTGCGTTTGGTCATGAAGCCCTCCCAGTGGAAGGTTCGAGATGGCTGTAAGAACGTGGTTTCTGGGAGCAGCGGCGGTGGTAATTGGGCAGTGGGTGAGTAGAAGCCAGGGAGTGAGGGTGTTCAGGTGGAACCTGTGCTGAGGGATTAACCGATCGAGCCCGCATCCAAAACGACGTAAGCGAGCCAACACCCGTGTACCCCTGGGATACAAGACTCATAACCCTGAGTTTAGCCGAGGCACTACACCGCGTGGAAGTAAAGCGTGTGAGGCAGGTGTAATTGGATACATTTTTTTAAGATTTTATTTAATAAATATATCTTGATTCCGACCGGCCGGATCTGGGAGTTTTCTCAAAATATTTATTTTTGTGCTCTGAGTTAGATATACTCGTATATGCATAGACTGTTGGTTGGGAAGTATAAATTAAGTGTAATGGAATTCCGTCTACTCTGAGTTCGCTTGAAGAATGTCTGTACTGTAGAAAACCAGTGAAAATGTTACCTACTTATTGACTATGTAGTCTAGCGACTGACATCTTAAAACAAGCCCCCAGAACATATGATATCGAATGATTATTTGCATCTTTTGTAAAAACTCACTGATGTATTCATACTTCTGAATAATTCAAGAAAGTTATGTGATTCACGGTATTCTTCCATCTCTTATTGCATCTGGTGTAGTGGTTAAAAGTGTCTGAATTCTTTCTCCTTAAGATGAAGACAAAGATGAAAACCGAATTCGACATCAGCAAAGAATTCCTATAATTTATAAGAATCCTACGCCATACTTATAAATTACAGTGGGTCATTACATACTGGCTGACTTTTCAACTTATAGCATCTACTCTGAATATTTGATTTCTGTGCAAAATAATTTATCTCTTGTTCTAGAATCGGCTCGCCCATATCATATTTCTCATACGTGTGTTGTTTCTTCAGAGAAATGTAGGTACATGCAATGAATCAGGAAGCGATAAATATTCAGTAGAAAAGAATTACACCGAATTGTGTCTTACAGTTTTACTCTCAGGAATATTAAGCATCTCTTCCAGCACATCTCTGTTCCCACTCTCCGCCGCCAAGTGTAAAGACGTTGCCCCGTTAGAGTTCTTCTGGCAGGTATCAGCTCCCGCCTCCAGCAAAATGGCGACACCCGTCCTCCATTGACTTGCTACAGCTGTATGAAGAGGCGTGTTCCCATTCAAGTCTTTCATATCAACGAAAGCGAGACCAGACGGAAAAAATGTCTCCGTGCCTTTGGTACTGGTCTCGTTAATTGCAGCGGCGGGACTCTGAAGTAAAACTCTAAGAGGAGTTTGAAGGCGAAGGGACACGGCGAGGTGTATGGGGCTCATGCCGTTCTTATCCAAGTTCAAGACACCCGGGGATCTCGCTATCATATCGATGGCCTCCAGTGACTTCAGAGCTACGGCTGTGTGCATCGGAGTTGTACGGACCACACGGTGCGAATGTAACAGCTCTGCTCCAGCGCCCAGAAGAACTTCATACACGTCAGGAAACCTGAAATAAACGAAAATCATACTGAGGTGGTACTAATAAAGAAATCAGTCACTTATATATACCAGTTCTTTAAATTTATTTTATTTTATTTTATTTGAATAAGGAAATAGTGTTCTTCTTGCATTGTACTTAATTTTATGGGTCATTTAAGAGTTTAAAGTTCCTGTTATTACTGTATTTTTCTTAATGTCATTGTATATGCATATAGAACGCATGACTTCGGGTTAATTAATATTGAAGATGACAACGTCAGTGTTTTACCGAAACGCTGGAAAACCTTAAACACGGTACGCTCCGTATGACTGAAAAAAAAGTAAAATTAAACTAAGTAACTTTTAGTCCGCAAGCGAACTATACCGACCGAGCGACCGTCGCTTGCTGCGATGTTAGTGCCAACTTTTCCGTATGACTGAAAGGCCATTCCATGTGAAGTCATCCAGAGAGGTCGCTCGCCATTTTTTTTAAATTCATATTTTGTACGCTTATTTCTACATATTTTCACACTTCATAAATATTTTTTAAAAAATTATAATTCGCTCGGTTCTCCCGGTACAGCCGTTTTTATAGTGCAAAAAATCGCGTTTTCGGCTCAAATGGAGGTTTGCGTTATATTCTGTATCTCGATAACTATTGCATCTAGAGACTCCAATGAAAAACCAATTTCTTCCTCATGACAAGGACTACAAATCATATTATTACAAGGTTTTACTCAACTCACTTCCTCTAGGTGTAATTAAGCTCGAAACTTACCCATCGATTTTGGGAAAAACGCTACTTTTCACCTTCAGAAACCAGTGAGAGGGGGAAAGTATCAGATTTGTGGTTTCTACCCTTTGTTATTGCCTACATGAGGAATATAATCACGCCATTTTTAACCATGTACATATTTTCCAAAATTTTCCAGGAGCTTCCAAACTGTACTTTGATATTTAACTAATAGCGAAGTTCTTATAATGCAAAAAAACGCGTTTTCGCCTGAAATGGAGGTTTGCGTTATCTTCTGCATGTCGATAAATATTGAAGCTAAAGACTCCAATAAGAAACCAATTTGTTCCTCATGATATGGGCTGTAAATCATATCATTACAATGATTCACTCAACTCACTTTTTCTAGGTCTAATTAAGCTCGAAACTTACCTGTCGATTTTGGGAAAAACGCTATTTTTCACCCTCAAGATCCAATGGGAAGGGGAAGGTATCAGATCTGTGGTTTCTACCCTTTGCTATTTCCTACATGGGGAATATAATCAAGTGGGCCCTTTGAATTTTACAGATTTAGCAGAAAATTGTTCGTTTCTCGTTCAAGACGAGATTCAAAGTTTCCACTGGGTAAATCAATAGGCTACACTTCACCCTTTTGTGTATTACTACAAGGCGGACACTATAAGAAAATGCCCAAGTTTGTGTATAATCAATGGATCATGTATAGTACGATACAGCCTCAGTTTATGTGTTCCAAAAATTTCTTATCGCCGATATAAAAGAAAATGTGCCTTCGGTCAGGAAAGTTATTTATTTCAGTGATGACGCTGGAAGCCAATATAAAAACAAAAAGAATCTTTCCAATTTATGTCNGAAACAGGGTCAGGTGTTATAAAACATCCAAGTCCGACGATTTCAAAGACAACATGATGGTGTAAACTTACTGAACTAAGTGTACTTTCAAACAAACTAGACAATTTTCATCGGAGTACACAAAGAACTAATACCACTGGATTCAGGTAAGCCAATTATTGAGGTATTGATTTTTTTGGTAAAATTCAAAGTGCCCACAACTTCGCTATTAGTTGAATATGAAAGTTGTAATTTTAACTCCAAGTTACTCTACAATAGAGTATTATTTGCTATGAATTTCAATTTTTTCGGAGCTTTTCCACCGGAGGTATGACATGTTAAAAATGACCGACTTTTGTGCCAGAGCAATGTTTGGAAGCTCCTGGAAAACTTTGGAAAACAGATACGTTGTTCAAAACTACGTGATTATATTCCTCATGTAGGTAACAACAAAGGGCAGAAACCACAGATCTGATACTTCCCCTTCCCATTGGTTTCTGAAGGTGAAAACTAGCGTTTTTCCCAAAATCGATAGGTAAGTTTCGAGCTTAATTACACCTAGAGGAAGTGAGTTGAGTAAAACCTTGTAATAATATGATTTGTAGTCCTTGTCATGAGGAAGAAATTGGTTTTTCATTGGAGTCTCTAGATGCAATAGTTATCGAGATACAGAATATAACGCAAACCTCCATTTGAGCCGAAAACGCGATTTTTTGCACTATAAAAACGGCTGTACCGGGAGAACCGAGCGAATTATAATTTTTTAAAAAATATTTATGAAGTGTGAAAATATGTAGAAATAAGCGTACAAAATATGAATTAAAAAAAAATGGCGAGCGACCNTTCTTTGGATGACTTCACATAGAATGACCCTGAAACAGAAGTCATATGTTTTACTCCAGCCGCGAAAAACAAAGGAGGAGGATGCATATAGAAGTTTATTCTAAAGCACAAGTACGAGATTGCATAGCCACAAGCGATAAAGGAATGTGCTATGCGAGACAAACACCCATTATTTTCGTATGGCTTATAAAATAATCCGTGCTAAGAAGGGATACTGTAGCTCTTGTTTACGTGTATTACATAACATTATAATTACCACAAAACTTTCATTAGGACGTTAAAATTCTTTATGCTTCAGGAACTGATGATAGATCAGCGATTCAGTGGCACCTTCATAGCACAGTGGGTTGCACGTGTTGTATTTTTTCGTTGAAATCCTAAAGGGGCTTGTATTTCAAAAGTAATATCGAAATTGTCAAACGAGGATTTACAAAATGTAATGTTATTATCTGATGATCTCTCATTCACAATATTTCGTCAATTTTCTTACAGGGATGCATTTCCTAATTTCCGAAACTTGTTATCGCCAAGGTTTCTAAGCAGTTTAACAATAACAACGTCAGCGTGGACCTGTCTTACTTTGTGGCTGCATGTAGATTCGACCCTCCAACCAGCTTTTCTCCGATGACGTCGATAGGCGTCATCCCGTCGTCGTCTCTAGAGGTGACGTCTGCTCCAGCTCCCAGAAGTGCCTCGATGCATTCCAGGTGGAGTCTCTGGCTTGCCACGTGCAAAGGCGTGCTGCCCGGTTCGAGCTGTGGCAGCTGAAAAATCTTCACATGACTGAATCATTTACCTTCCTCATGGCTGTGTAGCCTTCATGTGAGTTCTGCACCAGGTGTTTTATTTACTAACTTAATTTACTCATTTTCTTGTGTTCATTACATTTTAGAATGAATAATGTGAGATATTCAAGAATGTTTTACACGGCTTAAAATGAGTTTGGACGAGAAAGAGTCGTTTAAATTTACATAAAGAGTCAAATAATTGTTTCAGTTATAAAATACAGGGATATATTTCTCATCTTACTGGAACCAGCCGCTAATGCTGCTTGAAATGTGTTTTGCTTAGTATTCAAATAAGTTACTATTAAAAGTCAAAATATGCCGCAAAAATGCAAAAGGATTTCTGCAACAAATCTTAAGAGTTACGTCATGGCAGGAATTACGTCATGGTACGCTGGAACGCACGGCTGAATTACGGGCTGTATATATGCCGAGCTCTAAACGGAGCCCAGGTACAAACAGTAGTGGTGTACCAAATATAAGAAAATGTGTCGTTATTTATAAGTCACGCTTTGGCCTCTTCTCTTTGTAGCATCAAATTAAGTAACTCCGTGGATCAGAATGTTTCTTGTGAAGCTAATAATTACTTGGCTACTCAAGAAATATCCAGCATTAGATGAACCTGAAGTTTAATTACTATGTTAACAAGAACCCTCCATTGGTCCCTATCGTAAGCAGTATATCAATGAGATCCACTTTTGTATCATCCTCCCATCTACTCCTAGACCTTACAGATTGGTTCTTTCCTTCTGGTGTCTTGTAAAAACTTTACATTTATTTCTCTTCAGCCCCGTGCGTCCTACGAGTCCATCCCATCCCCTTAATTTCGTTTACCGTTCTAGTGACATTTGTAGAGAAGTAAAGACTCTTGTTCCNACTACAGCTCAGAAAATCTGGTAGAGCCGGGAACAGAACCCAACACCTCTGGATCTGTAGCTAGGATCTCTGACCACTAGAGAGGCGGTCTGTTATAGCCTCTAATAAGTACTTCAATTTGAACTACCTGCATTCGTTTTTGGAAATTCTGTGTCGTAGTGGTGAGGCGAGTACTGACTGACCTGGTTCCTAATGTCGGCATGATCGTGGCCCCACGTGTCCAGTACCTCCAAATGCACTTGCTTCTCGGCCTTCTGTCGTCTGATTGGACAGTTCAGCATGTCCATGGCGCTATGCAGCAGTAATTTTACACATTCATCCTTGCCTGACCAGGCTGCGAAATGCAGAGGACTTCGGCCGTGCGGGTCCAGGACCCGGGGAGATGCCCCTCGCTTGAGGAGCAGCAAGAGGATGTCTGTGTTACCGGTGAAAGCTGCCAGGTGGCAAGCTGTGTTTCCTAGTGGCTCGCAGGTTGCGTTGACGTTCGCGCCTCGGTCTAGGCAGCTGTGTGCAACATACCGTCTAATTACACCTTCCTTCTTCTGTTTCATATTTGGAATAAGTCGACCGGCCAACTGGCTCTTCCCACTTAAATTTTTGTATCTTTACTTGTTTCCTCCAGGAAAATTCGGGGGCAATGTAATATCTCCCACGACAATTTTCTTTCACATTTCACCTTTTAGAGTTATCCTACCATTTTTTGCCACTAATATTTGGACTTGGTAAACATTTGTCCCCCCTCGTTGGTGCCTCCACCTTATCGTGGTGAGGGGGTTTGAGTATGCCAAGGACCCTGAGAGCTATACCAGCGGTAGCGTAGCTACTGGCAGGGCCTCCTTTGCTGGACAGATCAAAGGGTAGGAATCAGACGAAGAGGGACACCAAAAACCAAAAACTGATGCCAGAAGCAGCGTCATCAGCAGCGACTTAAAGCACAGAGCAAATGATGCTCGAGATGGTTCAAGTTCGTATAGCAACAGGCGTGACCAGAGTGGTTTGAACGGCTGTTGTACTGCGATGTGGAAAGCAAATGGAAAAACTACCACATTATCACTTTTCCTGGATAGTCTCTTTCCAAAAACAGAGACACCATGTATGCGAACCAGAAGACGTAAGAAGATGCTGGATGACCTTGGGGACCTTGGAGGAACTGTTTTGGGAGAGACTGTGGACCTGTCGTCTGACAGATTGCTGATGAATGAAACATTTATCGCTGACAAATGACTGATAATCCTCTTTGGAATTCGTGAGGCCCTGGATTCAAATTTCGTCTCAGAAACCGGCTGGCCTGTCATAACTTCATAGTTTTCTTCATTTCCTCCGGACAAATGTCATGGTTACCCTCGCTATGCCACTGCTGGTTCATTCAACATTCTACAACCGTTATCAAGTATTATGACCCTTCCTGACACCCATAACGTCTGTAGTTACACGTCAGTAGCTTACTCAGCAATCAGTCAAGTTAGTGTAGGATCAGTAAATAAACAAACAAGAATACACGAAGCTGTTGGATATATTCGAACTAACAAGGAAGCTTAAAGAAATCTGCGCCATCTGCTACAGCTCAGGAGAGGAGCATAGACATTCTCTTCGCTAATAAAAATGGAAGTATATTTTAATCGTATCATTTAAGGTTATACTTGCGTTGACCTCTCCAAATTATTATCTGCAAGATGCAACAATCAAGGAAACTCCACCCCCCCCCTCCTGCAGGAAAACTGAGCCTGATATTTATACCGGGGAATTTACAAACGCAAATTCGAAGCACTTTAATTTGGAGCAACCTCATTAAATACTTGTACTTGTCGAAAATCTACATAGTTTACCTTTGAATCTTAAATTTATTTCTTCGTAACAGTATTGTTCACATCAGGGTAAATGCGATGCAAGGACGGTATTTGAAGAAAATAGTGCTTTAAGATAAAAGGCAGCGTAAGTACACATTGCACTTCTGCTTAATATGTGCATTTAGCCAGTTTCAATTAAGCTAATAGTCTGATGGTGACAAAACCAATGTGGTCCTGCTCAATCCAATCGCTTTTCTTCAGCACATGCCGCCTTTATAAGGAAGATGTTAAAAGCTGAAATTTGTCTTTATTCTTTCCATATAGTAGATTTTTCTGATTAACTGCTGTAAAACCGATCCCAAATTCTGCGCCAGGCGCCATTAACCAGTGAAGGCAAACAGGTGTCACAAAGAGAAGAGATAAAAAACGCACAGTAGGTCTACAAAATTTGTCTAGTGTGGAGTCATAGGAAATAGAAATCACGTATTTATCTGTAATTGGATTATTCGGTAACTGAAGCATAACATTTCGAATCTGCATGGTTTTACACAGAGAACGATATTTTATTTCTCTTCGACTTCAGCCCAGAGCTTTGTAATCCTACCCATTGACAATTACTGGTAGAGAAAATGAAGAATTTCCCTTCAATCTGAACAGGTAGGTAAATGATGTATTCCGAAAACACAGCCGTATAAGCTTCACTAGAGCAGAGCATAAGTTAGGAACAATGACAGTCTTCCAACCGTTTGTTTGTGGACGTTAATAGATTTCAATTCCTCGTAGATACTTTGATGCTATTTTACGATTAAATTCCTGGTACTGGGTTGCGGAGAGCTTTATGCCTTTTTAAAAAATCGTCTGGTTGCTAAAGCTCGTTAGAATTCCTTCACCATTCTCTACGTTGAATTCAGTTCAGTACAGCTTATTTATCCAAAATGTGTTCTCCATAATATCCATTGTAGTAACATCCTGCCTCTATATTTCCTACCGTTAATAATGGCTAAAGAACTTTGTCCCATAATAAATCATAAATATGATGGCAGTCTAAAGCCCTTTAAGGTGTAGATCCTAAAAGTTTCTGACGATGGTGGATGACACACAGATTTACTGGGGTTGGGGACTTTTTCAATCATCCGGAATTCTAGGTAACAGAGGACAGTAGAGGTGTTAAAGGACACGACGTTTCAGAAACTGGATCTGCTTCCGTCTTCAGGTGAGAAAGGAAGACTAGCGCTTTCTAAGGGGCCCAACTGAGTAGGTGTCTTCCTTTCTCACCTGAAGACGGAAACAGATACATTTTCTGAAACGTCGTGTCCTCTATTGCCTAGATTTCCGGATGATGGAAAAGGTCCAAAAACCCAGTAATTCCTTTAAGTTGTGTCTGACTTATTTCATATAAACATCAGTTCTGCATTTGCTATACTTTTGCACGGAAGGTTTCAAATTATTAATTCTGTTCATGGTCTATAGTCCCTCTACCCATAAAAGTTTTAAAAGCAAAATATAAGTCGTAAGAATTGCCGAGAATCCTTGTTATCTTGAAGTTAATAAAACTGTAATAAGATGAAAAAACCTAATTGAAAATGATAGTATCTGAAAGAAATCCTCTAAGAATCGCAGGGAATCTCCTGGAGTTCCGTAAATTTACCTGACAACCTTCTCTACAGCTCCCTGTTCCACTGCCCTCAGGAGCTCAGAGTTGAGCCGTCGCTGTCTCCTATCCAGACGCCTACATCCTTGGTCGGCCAGTTCGTCGGACAGCCAAGACCAATGACCGTCTGTCTCCTTCGGACAGTGCAGATGACTCCATCTTTCCTTTTGCTCTGCTGACTTCTCCTTGCACTCATCAGACCCCTTTCTCCTGCAGAACACTTTCCGACGGAAGGATTTCCTCTGACCGCGCATTTCGTCTCCTGATAAATGATCTGAGATAAACAAAACAAAGAAACTCCGTGGCCTGTAGTCCGCAAGCGAACTATACCGACAGAGCGACCGCCGCTTGTCAGCGAAGTTAGTGCCAACTTTAGCGGATAGAGGGTGTCGCGTGGTCAGCGCAACTAATCCCCACGGCCGTTAATTTCAATTTTATAGACCGGAGCCGCTATTTCCTTGAAATAGCTCCTTAATTATCCTCACGAGGCTGAGTGGACCCCGTTCCAGACCCACTACTTCTCAGAAAATCTGGTAGCGCCGGGAATCGAACCCGGAACTCTGGATCTGTAGGCAGGAACTCTGACCACTAGACCACAGAGGCGATCTGAGAAAACGATTCATATTAATATGCAACTACTGTAACAGGTTACACTATCGTTACTTGTACACCCCATGGAGATTTAGTACATTCCTCCATCATTGTGATATTTGCAAAATATTTGGTGCTAACCAACTCATGAAGACTTATATTCACTGAGGAACAACTCCTTTTATTTAATACTAGTTCTAGTTTCGTGTTTCCACGCCGTTGCGGGAAGGAAGTAAATTAGCAATATCTAGGCCCTATGGTTGGTTTCTTGTGACTTTCATAACTGAGGTAATTTCGTTATTACATTCACCATATTCATAGCGTGTACTAGCTGAGGCTGCTTTTGTATTATGGCTTTTTACTGTACTCTGGTAACGAGAAGTGAAAATCACAGATAGAGTACGAAATTCCTGTCGATTAGGATGGAACAGATATTTAAAATCTGTTCCCCAAGTGGCAGAATGTCACGTACCATGAAAATTCCAATTAAAATTTAATGATCAATCTCCGTTAACAATCGTACCTCTTCTTCACGATTCGCAGTTGCAATGTCACGCGTAGCACGAAGAAAGCCTATCCGCCTCTTCACCCACGAAAACAGTTTTAGGAGGCCCTTATTAATTTATACACAAATTATGAATATGGCCTCTGATAATAAGAACTGGCAGTGTCCTCGGTGTGTTACGTTAGCATTAGTCCTATAGCCCATTTATCTCTTTACGTACACAGAAAATATCTCAGACAATTATTTGAGATATAAATTAGCTAATAGCTGATACCCGGCTGCATGACGGATCAGTAATAACTACAAATATAATTACAGGCTACGCACATTTCTGAATGAATCTCTGTGCGATTACACCAGTCTCCAACGGCCTGCAATAACGATGAACGGTTCTTCTGCCGACGGACGGACAGAAAGTGAAACTGTAATAACAGTACCATCACTTATTAAAGTGACAGCTCATGTTGCTTAAAATTCATGTCATCAGATAAGATAGTGCTCATCGCACTGATAGAGAATACACGACATTGAACTCAGGAAGAGCCGAAAGGCAACATGGCCACTGTTAGCTACGCCTCTGCTCGAGCTCTCCACAAGTCATAATATTTTCCTATCTAAAAATATGTAAAGCTATCCCTGTAACAGTGCATGGAGGCCCATAGGTTTGTGAGAGGTTGAGGCTCCCACATTTTCTAGACAATCGGCTCACAGATGATGGTAAGTTTTGACAGTCTTATGCGCCTACTGCTCTTTACACCCTGGAAGATTCCTGGTACTCATTTCTGTTAGAGGCTGAGTCGACCCCAAAGCCATAATGCGGATGGAAGGATTAGGTCAATTGAAAAAATCCACCCCATCGATACTCGAACCCGCGACCTTCCGACTTGTAGAATAGTGCCTCAACCAACTACGCTACCGCGTGCCCCATTTTCATATATATTCCTTCTCAATTCTCAGTAAGCTAAAAATTAAATATCGTCTCTACATCCTCCAGAGAAACACTGTATGAACTGAAGGGGGGGGGGGTACAAGTGTTCGTCTTTCACGGCCCAAATGCCCGGATATCTTCCTGTTCGAATTTATTTCCGAACTATAATTTTTGTGTGTGTGGCTCAAGGACCGTGCATCAGGCCACCACGTGGTCTGCACCTAGAAGGGACAGAGGAAAGGTGACATACACCTATGATCCGAGTAGGGCTTGCTCTCAGCAGTTCAAGACGGTGCGACCCATCAAATTAGCTCATGCTGTAATGTTTGTGGGTTTTGTTTCGGAAGTGACTGGTTTGAATCGCTGCTGGGACACCAGTTATTCTGACAGAGGATGGTAAGTCTTTTCCCCAGTACCTCCAGACAAATGCAGGGTATAGTGCCTTAAACTGGGCCACTGCCGCTTCCTTCCATATCCTTAGCAATTAATTATTTATATCGTCCAGCTATTCGACCCTCTAGAGTCCGAGTTGCTGACAGCATCTTCAAACAAACAAATAACACCGTTAAATGAATGAAATTGTTGCACGTTTCTGATATGAAATCTGCGGTGAAAGTTAGTGAATAATCAAGACAGGAGAGAAATAACTCGAATATTAACTAAAACCACACTTGAACTCGTCCATAAAGAGATATACGTAAATGGTTGCTTTTATTCTCGTATGCTTGAAGTAAAGGGTGTCCGGATGGAAGTTATCCAAAATAAAATAATTATATCTCAGAAAGCATTTATTATACACATTTATTGGTTACACCATTACAAAAGGAAACTATCAGAGATTCTCCTGAGTAAATTTCCTCGGTAAATTTCAGTGTGATCTCCCTTGGTGGCACGACAAATATCCAGACGATATTCGACCTCGTTCCACGTTACTTGAAGCATGTTCAGTGTTACCGTAGCCACAGCGTCCCTTATGCGGTCTTTCAGGTGTTGAAGGTCTTCGATCTTAATCCGGTAGAAAATGTTCTTCACATAACCCCACAAGAAAATATCCACTGGCATTAAATCTGGCGACCTAGGAGACCAAGCGATTGGTTCACCTCTGCCGATCCATCTTCTAGCCATCTCCCTGTCCAGGTGAGTCCTAACATGGTGGCAGAAATGTGGCGGCGCATGCGCATAAGCCGGGCATGAAAAAAAACTTTCCTCATGTTTTCGCCTGTCTGTCCAGGCTATCTGAGGATCATCCCTAAAAAACAGAGGAGAATTTAGAGTCAGCAGTAGTGGTCGGAGCCCTCCTGTCGTTGAAGATAAAGTCCCATTTCAAAACAGATAAATGGTCTTTAAACTGACAAAAGATGGCCATTGGTCACAACGGGGACCGAAACCAAAAATAATTGTGCTGGAGAAAGCCAGCAGCAAATCATTATACTGCTCTTGGCGAAAATTCCTTCTGAAACTTTTATACTGTTCGCTCATAACTATGTTATACGTTTAATATTATAATCAGCTGTTAAATTAATTTTAAAATACAGAAAAAAAACTGTCTTATAATACAAGGTGTGGCAATAAAGAACCCGGATTACTTTTATGACTCATTTCCGGCCACGTCATTGACGAAGAGGAGGGTAGGGCATTGACCCTTGGACTTCCCTCTACCGTCACACAAAGTTTCATTCACGTGCATCGGTTAGTCTGGCCGCGACCATTGTTAGAAGCGGATCGTGTTTCTGAGCTCCGTCGGAATAATGCTGAGTGCTAATGCAGAACAACGTGCT
>NW_019727432.1:195434-196088 GCF_002891405.2 Cryptotermes secundus
TAATATCATTCTCAAATCTTCTTCAGACTTCACTTCCGCTGACATTGAAGATTCAACATTTAGGCATTTGCTCGAATTTTGAAGAAAACTGGTATAATTTTCAAGAAAGTAGCAAAAATTTAGCATTAACACATCGAAACCCCAACCCTTTCTAAATAATATATAATGATCCAACTCCTATACGGGCGGAAGCACTCGGTCTCTTCGTTATAGAGCCCAGCTGGGTAAAGCTGTTTAACGAAGCTTGCCTTAATCCTGTGAAGCTCACGAAACACACAGATACACTGTGTTGGTAAATGCACACATTTTTTATGTTCAAGCAGGTGACACATACAGTATGCACAGTTCTTTCAAGGGTTAAATAACTCCGTATTACATTACAAAGCGCAAACTTATTTCAACGGTCTCTTCGCGGAGGACGTTTAGCCGTTTGCTAAACAACGCGACAAGAAATGTTCTGAGTTCTCGGATTTGAACGAATACCTTTGTTGGACAGTCACTTATACACTCGTAAGTACAATTATTCCACTTATAACGTCCCTTAGAAATTTCTTCTCCAATTTTACAACACTTCTGTTCTAGTCGGATAAGAACTCTTTCCTGCTAAAGTCGAATATAAACTGAACTAGTCTCACTGTGAGAGAGAGAGAGAGA
>NW_019727432.1:196130-207215 GCF_002891405.2 Cryptotermes secundus
GGGGGAAGAAACTGTATCTCCGATTTTGAAGGTTCCCAGGCAGTGCCCGCTTGTCCTTCTGGTAAAGATAGAGCATATGATCGGATTTTTGTTTATTTGTTTTTGCTAACGTTGGGAGGGCTATATTAAGGCGAAATTTTGATGTTAACAATGGGAGGGCTGCATGTGAGGCATGCAGTGCAACGTGGAATTGGGTACCAACTCAGCATTTGCTCTAGTACCGAGGAAAACCACGGAAAACCTTGGTCGAGCTGGCCGAACTAGTCTCTTGTCGACGTTGGACTGTTATAACTTGCTCTCGGACTGAATAGGGAATACCTTGTCGAGGGGTTAATATCGCTCTCTGCTACGCAATGAACGCGGAAATACGTGTCTGCCTCAAACAATTCGCTTGTAATGGTGGAAACACCAGTGTTTCATTTCCGGGGCAACGATTTCCTAGGCCTCGCTGTCTAGGAATTGCTAGCCGTTGTATAGCAATGGATGTGTTCTGATTCCAAATATTCCGGCTCTAGGCGGTACGCCACAATATTTTATTCTACTACTGAAATTAAAATATCAGCTTGTTCCGAGGTCTACTGATCTGTATGAGGGTATACGTAATTGTCGAACAAGTTGAATAGCGATGTCCGAATTGCGGTGGAAGGTACGCTTGTCGCTCCAAGAGAAATGTCACAGTTATATCCTGTACTTACCAGAGATCGTGTAAAGGCATGGAGACCTGCACTCACAATGCTTGTGTCTCGACTGTGACTTAAGCTGGATCCAAATCGGTATGGCATCCACGTGACTTCGCTAAACTTTCAATATCTTAGATCACTCACTATAAAAAACATGAAGTGTGATTTCAGATGATATTTCCCAGTACTTCAAATACCAATGTAAAATAATATCGAATGTTTCTTTATCCGGGCCCATCATTCAACTTCTCTGAAGATCTTCTTTCACAAAGATCTGTATGAAGTGCTTTACTTCTGTGAAACTCTATCTTCTTTCGCTCAATGCAGGTTTCCCACCGAAGACGTCTTCATGAAAACAGTCTCATTCTCATTCTGTCTGCGTAACTCGATGCTCCTGAGTGTTGCAACTCCTTTATCTGCTGATAGACTGTCGCCTTAAAACGCGACAGTCTATCCCAGTCCAACAGATGTTAAATTGGGATATGTTCTCGTGACTTTCTGTCTTGGTGAACAATACGTAAGAGCAACTTTGGCTTGAAGATTATGTTTCAAAGGAAACAACACACAACTGTTTGCATAATTTTATTTCTGTAAGATTATTACAAGTCAGCGCGTTCTCTTATGAGAGATATTACCTAGGTATCATACCATTTTATGGTTAAGTGTGACAAATTGACAGGGCATGGAGCAGGCATTGGAGAGTTGAGAAGTACATACAGAGTTTTAATCTGAGAACGGGAAGGGAACAGACCAGTTAGGAGATCTAAGCATGGATAAGTAGTTACTATAGGATTCTGACGGTGGTGTATAACACACAGAGATATTGGGTTTTCGGACTTCATCCATCGTCCTGGTTTGTAAGATAACTAAGAAAAACACGACGTTTCGGAAACTGGATCTGTTTCCGTCCTCAGGTGAGGGAAAACACCTATTCTGTTGGGTCCCTTAGAAAGAGCTAGCCTCAATCACTGGACGGTCAGTGACTGAGGCGTGTTTTTCTTAGTTATCTTAAAAACCAGGACAATGGATAAAGTCCGAAAACCCAATATCTCTGTAAACATGGATAGTAATATAATATTAAAATGGATCTTTAAGTTATAATATATGAGGATGCGTACTGAATTTGTTTAGTTCAAGGTGGAGTACATTATCTAAATCTTGTGAACCTTCAGGTTCCATAAGAGTAAAAGAAGAAGCCTGTGATCACCTCAAAAAGCACTGTTCTGCATGAGGTGAGTTAAGACTGCATAGCATGTCTATAGCATATGCTGTATGACGGGCCCGCCCACTGAGTCAAAACCTAGGCTGAGCCAGAGAAATTCAGAGAACTCTAACCAACTAATTTACTTCGAAATTTGAGGAAAACTCCTTACAAGAACGCAGTCAGCGGTGCTGAACTTTGAAATCAACTGCATTCCGAGTGGGGTTCATAGCCTGCCAGTGCACAAGCACAGGAATGCAATGGGCTGTTGGTCATCAGCAGAAGCTCACGGCCTCGGATCGGAATTCTTGCCTACATATGATATAGGTATATCATAAAATAGTCCACGACTGCTTTCTCCTGCACATTTCCCTTACAACTATCCTTTTATTACAATTCCATATCACATTAGTCCTGGTGTTCATTGTCATAAAAAATAAACCATAAAACGTTCACTGATTGGAATAGGGACGACTTCTACACTAAAGGTAGTCAGTTCGAATCTCAGTCCGGGAACAGATTGACCTACGTTAAATTTCTAGGCTTTTTTTTTCATTCTCGCCTGACTAACGCCAAAGTAATACCTTAATGCATGCCATGACTACTTTCACAAAGTTAGCGTTCAGAGTATTTCCTTCTTCAATTCGACTCTAAACAATTTCTGATGTTGATGCAGTGTGGCATGAGAAGATAAAATAGAGAAAATAAATATGGGAAAACAAATTGTACAGTATAGAGTATAATGTATAGGATTTTTTTTTATTTTTACATAGGGCTTATCTCTTATTCCGGACGGCGTTAAATTTACTCTCACTTACTAGTACTACTGTACCCAGAATCCGGGCTGGAAGCTATTTCAGTTTCTTTTATAAAATATTATAATCCACTTTTTCCCATATGTGGCTCAGATGTTAAGTTGCTGATATATTGGTTTCTCTCGTGTCTCTATGCCATTCTTGTGTTACGGCACACGTAATATAAATGCGTTGTTTTATATTTAGGCCTATATGCAGTTTATTTAAATAACAGTCACCACAGTCAGACTATACAACGCCGAATGATTCAGTGGTCGTGACAATAATTTGAAGGAACTGGAAAGGAAGTACTACCCAGGAATTTGCCAGAAGAGACTGAGGAAAATGAAGGTAGTCTTTGTCACGGACAAGATTCGAAAGAAGTGCCTTCAGTATACAATTCAGATTCACTTACAATTGTCAGTTGTTACAAAAATTGTGTAGACTTTATATTTTCTGGAAAGTACTGGCAGTATGTAAGATTTGAGGCTCTCACGGTGGTGACTATGAAGAAAGCAGTCTTCTGGGATTTGGCACCGTGTATATGTGGTGTTAACCGACGTTTCGGAGGAACGTATCGCCTCCATCTTCAGGGTAGAAGAAAAAATATAAGAAATCTGCAAGCGAAGAGACCGTGAGAACCGGTAAATCAGACTGTTTTGGAAATATACACAGCTATGTGTGAGCAGAGAAGAAAGGGGGGAAGGGCNTTTCTTCTCTTCTCACACATAGCTGTGTATATTTCCAAAACAGTCTGATTTACCGGTTCTCACGGTCTCTTCGCTTGCAGATTTCTTATATTTTTTCTTGTACCCTGAATATGTAGGCGATACGTTCCTCCGAAACGTCGGTTAACACCACATATACACGGTGCCAAATCCCAGAAGACTGCTTTCTTCATATTGGCAGTATGTTTATGAAGTTGTTATAAAACAGTTTATTTCATTCATCCATCAGACTAGCTATTTGTTTTATCAAGGTAACTAATGTAGAAATCACCTTACGTACCTCATTTCTACACCTGAAGCCAAGAAATTCTGTTTCCAATGTGAACACAGAGGCTAATAGTCAGATATATTGTTAAGGTAGGTGGAAATTGAGACTCCATTCTTGATTGAGTACGATTTTATGTGTACTGGTTTATTCGCAATCTGTTAAACACTAATTGGTGTATGCATGCATGCAGCCCTTTAATAACTACAGCTGTAAAACTTCGTGTAAGTGGCGACTGCGAATGTACCACAGTGTTTGTTTGAAATGTGAGGTGTTACTAACTGCTGGGTCCTGTGTTCCATTGTTAAGTTCTACCCGCCAAAGCTTTCTCAGCTGTCTTAATGAACAGCGCAAAGAGAACACAAACATGGAATGATTAAACTGTCAGAGAATTAATGTTCTGTTCTACGTTATTGTTGATGTATTCTGGTTAAAGCCCATTGTGGGTCCGTTATGCAGAGAATCGTAATTAAACAAGGGTGGGAAGATTCCAGATGCGTACATTGTGAATATACTCGTACAGACCTCTGTGGTCTTAATATTCTTTTCTTACACATACAAATCAATTTCTTTGCTTCATTTTGATCTTTCCTAAACTCCTGTGGTAGAATAATCCATGAAGTTCGTACCATAGAATAACCTGCACGTTTATTACCGACGAAGCTAATCAAGAGTAAATGGGTGCTGCAGTTCCTGGCCTTTGTATTTCATTAAACATTTCAGATCCCCGTTAGCAAGAAAGTGTCAATTTTTTGGAAAGCGATTTTTTTTTATAATTTGTAAATTGCGCAAAATATTGTCTTATTACTGCATACGTATGCATAAATAAGCCTTAAAATTGTTGAACTAAAACGACACGTTTCTTCTTGAGGAACATAATTTATTTGCTACATTTCACCGTATAGTAAAATGTGTCGAATAAAAGTTGTACACCTTAGGGATAACTGCACTGTGTATTCTGTAACAATTTCTATATGATTGGCCCTTTGGGGCAAATCATAACGATTCATCTAATCTTATATAAAGCAGTGTTTACATTTGACCAATAAGAACGAAAATAAAGTGTGGCTAACTTTGTTCTAGACCTCTCAATAAAACATTTGATTGAAATCCGTTCAGCAGTTTCGGGTATGAAATATGGGGAAGAAAATATGTGCTTTCACTTGTGGATTCACTTCATGAACTTGGTGTACAGAGCACATTATAAAATATATTTTATTTGACGATATTTGATTCAAAGGCTTTGCACGTAAGTCATAATTAAACTACAAGATACTAAGTCATAATAGACTATGTTTTATTCAGTTTCTCCGGATTATGAAAGTTTCGCGGCCTGAAATATATAAAAAAATGACACTGCATGTCCACAAAACTAAAATATTGCCCCTTTAAGACTGAAAACTGTTCGGGCCATAGCATTATTTATTTATGGCCCATCATAAAGCTTGAGCAATTTAAATTTAATCTTATACTCGACTAATCGAAGTATTCCCCTTTCCCTGTGTAACGAATTTTTAGTTTTCGTCTTGCTACAGGAATTTATCACGCAACACAAACGTGAGGAATGAATGAAAAAGCCGAAATATAAATTGATTATCTGTTTTTCGTTTTTTTATATTTCTTGTTTGTGATAGTACTTCACAAAAATGTACCTATCCCTTCTTAATTCCTTGGGCCTTAATGTATCACGAACACAGATTTATAAGACTTTAACAACGCTGTATTTCTCAATTATTTTCTTGATCCGATATGTTGAGAGCAAGGTAAGATATTTCCTAGAATGTTTACCGACAGATGGCTCTATTATAAGTTTCAGTGCGAATTTGTTAGACGCGTCTGTGTTAGCAGGTAAAGGTGGTTCGCTAATTACTTTCCGTGATAGTGCGACGTGATGGAACTTAATTACGCGAATAACTTACACTTAGAACACGATGACTAATTAACTTCTGTGTTATACGCACAAGGTTATGACTTCGTTCTTGTTTCCACGATCATGTAAATCCTTTGCAGTTACCTTCAGCAGTAAATGTCGTGTGAGTATTTACAGAAACAACATGATTCATAATACAGATTTTCAGAGCGGTTCAGGAGTCACCCGTGGACATACTAAATCTTCTAGCAGTACCTCAATAAATAAATCGTGTGACACCATTTAACACAACTCTTTAAAATCGGTTGAGTAGTACCCGATAATGAAACAAAACCGTTGTCTTAAATTACTTGGAATCTATTCAATAGTCTTCTATGAAAATGCAAAATTGTTGTAATCATTTCAGAAAAGTACTTCACTGGTAACGCAAAACCATTGTCGCAAACTTCCGGAACGAATTTCACGTTTGAAAGAGTTAAAACAAAAAGGCAAGGTATCCCGGTAACAGGCCATGGAGGCCCATAGGGTTGTGAGACGTTGAGGATCCCATATTATCTAGACAGTTGGCTCACAGATGGCCGTAAGGCTGTCAGCCTTACGCATGGGCCGCCCTCAACCCCCCAGGAAGATTCCTGCTACTCATTTCTGTTAGAGGCAGAATCTACCACAGGTTCATAGTGCGGCTGGAAGGATTAAATATTTTAATTACGTCTTAATGCAAGACCTAAATGCCGAGATAGCTTTTGTCAGGGGAATATAACGCACTCCACTCCGAAGTTGATCTCTGTAGTCCCGTGTGATGGCCCAAAAACGCTCAAACAGCAAATTGAATTAACATAATCTCATTCCGAATTTCTAAGGCGTACTTTAATTAAGTTATTTATTTCGATTATACTTTTATGTATTTTATGTATTTAAGATGTGTTTGTTTATATTGTCACGTGTATGAGAGACTATAAACGGGGTTTGTATTGGTGAATCGATTTATTGACTACTTATACACACAACTACAGATCACTGTCACACACAGACTTGTGTCCTCAGTCTATTACAGTTGTCACTAGTCGTTACCTGATAACGGCTTTCAACGGCGGATGCTCCCTTACTCTAGGTTCCCGAAATATCCCGGTGCCTGAGCTACCATCTTCTAAGAGCAACGGCTCACAACGACTGAACTGCAGTTCTCTAACTCCCAGGCTGGCGGCCACCTCACACTAACCTCCTGGTCTTCTCATCACAGACTGACTAACAACTGACTAACCTATAAACCTCGTCTCGCTTATAATCCCTCGGCACGGACCACATAGTAAATATCGTTCTTCTGTTGCTGTGCAATTATTACGATCGTATCTGTTGCTACAGAGACATGTTTACCGAGCCATTGCTTAGAAACGGCCCTAGTATATTTGCTTATCTTGGCATCGTTTCATAGTAACGGCTCTATACGCTACAGTATAATTTTTTTAAGATTTCCGCTTTAACTCGTCATACTTTAAACTTGGACCCATACGTGGATGATGTCGGGTATCCACGCCATGACAGCCACGAGAAAGATATTAATAAGCCTGACATAAACCACACTTCATCCGTGGGAAGATGAAAGGAGGAAAAGGTCACGGAAGTAACTCGACGTCCTACTGAATTACAAGACGCCTTTGTAGTGAAACTGTGACCGTCACATAAATGAAGGCAGATATGATAATGATACAGGAACTCTCTAAGTAAGTTTCCAGGGTCAGCACTCAAATTATAGGGGAGGAGTTGAAGCAGAGATGTGTAAGTAACAGTGTAACTATGTTTCACCAAAGGCAGGAGTTTCTAAACTTTACAAAACTAAACCTTCCCACTCCCTTCGAGACAACATAAGCGGAAGTCACACGCTTCAATGCACCATCAACAAAAGAAAAACGTGCTATTATTTTTAAGGGTTTTGTCTGGAAAATCTAGTAGGTTTGTTGATGTGACCTATCCGACTTGCATTTTGCATATACCTGGCTAGAAACTCAGTTTTGAAAATTACGGAAATTTGTAGCCTTGCTTTTGTGCCCTCCTGGTTATTGCGAATATGTGTGGTATGTGACTAGCCACTCCTGCACATTAATTTTAAGTTCCCCACACATAAACATAGTCTTATTATTTTCGACTCTGGATAATTATTGCAAATAATTCAGCGCCGTTGACTAACTAATGGACTACTGACTTAGAAGCCAAATACTGTAGTTCGAGTGTCGTTTTCTCTTTTTCTTGAATAAGTCTGGAATGTGTAATCTTGGAAATGTCTCTAATTTCGTATCTCGACGCGGTCTTCATATTTACATTTTTAATGCGAAAACTTGTTACAAATATGATGAAGTAGGTACATTTTAAAGCACGTCTACGAAATTGTTATATGCTTCTGAACTAATTTTATCTTTTCAGCTTACGGCTCCATTTCTGTAGCTGAAGAAGACGAAGGTTTGATGGAGTGCTCCATTCAAAATATAATTACACATTATTCATTTAATAATTTATTTGTATAGAATCATTATTCATATAATTTAAAATTTAAAACTGCCTCTTGGTTCTTAGTGAATGTAAACGCAGAAGAGAAATTCCAAGTCCCGAAAATAATTCTTACTTTTTCATTAAAACCAAAAGTTGTCCAGACCGGCTTTGGGGCCCACCCAGCGTCCTATCCAATCGGTACAGGTGGCTCTTTCCCCGGGGGTAAACCGACAGGGTCGTGAAGCTGACCACTCACTTCCAACTAGTGCCGAGGTCAAGAAAATGTGGATCTGTACATCCACTGCCCCATACGCCTTCATGATGTAATGCTTAATTAGTGAAGCACAGAAGCAAATTTACTAAACAATTCCTCAAATATTCGGTGCATCTGCTAATACTGTGTGGTTTATTCGATGTGAAGGCCTATCAAGCACAAGTGGGAGCACAGTGGCCACAGGCCATGTGTTTGACAGTGCTGTTTTAAAACGAAGTTTCTGAAACTAAATAAATTTATCTTCACGCGTTTAATCTCGATACATTTTTCTCTTCTCCAAATATTCTCCTCGATATATTGTTCTCAGATAAACCCACTCTGTGTTCCTCCGAGGGCAGAGAGAGAGAGAGAGAGACCAGGTTTCATGCCCGTGGAGGTAAAATTTACTTACTTACTTACTCATGGAGCTGAGCCTTTCTGGAGAAGCCGCCAATTGTGCAGCTACTCAAGAATTTCCCAGCGTTTTATGGAACCCGAAGGTTCATTACCGCGTTCACAAGAGCCCTCCACTGGTTCCTATACTGAGCCAGATCAATCCAATCAATACTATCCAATTCTGTCTCTCTAAGATCCATTTTAATATTGTTCACCCACCTACGCCTTGGTCTTCCCAGTGGTCTCTTTCCTTCTGGCTTTCCCACCAATATCCTATACGCATTCCTCGTCTCCCCCATTCGTGCTACATCCTCCTTGAGGAAGTAAAAGTACACTATTTATTTTTTAAATTTTTAATGTCTAGATTCCGCGTGAAAATAAAATGCTGTAACTACATAGTACAAAAATTGGAATTTAATCTGCTGCAATTCCTCCATGCACATAATTGTGACCTGTTGCTTTCGCCCCAGGTATTCGAATTTTATACTTTTCTTTTGGTTTATTAACCGTATTTATAGCCCTGTTCTAATATTTTCTTGCTTCGTATTGAGGGTAGTTCCAGATTAAACATTCATGCCACCAGATTGCTTCAAATATGAAAGAAGTTGCCTTTTGTTAAAAAACAATATACGTATTCATCTCTGTGAATGTTCCCATCTCACAGATGTGCTGTGAGGTGCATTTGCATAACGTGGACATAAATTCCACTCGTACAAGAGTTCTTTCTGTATAAAAGTGAGCATGTCAGCTTTAACCGTGACAACTATTGCAACAATTCTTGCATGGAGTTTGAGGTGGAGTGCAATGCACTTAAATGCAACCCTACAGGAAAGATCCTAGTGGTTCAAATCAAGTGACTCAGGGAGCTAAACAATGGAACATCTACCATTTTACTTCACGACTGTTTTCAGGGCTGTGCGTGCCCAAGACGAGAATTAGTCTCGCAAGCGTACATCTTCCATTAGGTTACAGTTCTCTTTCTTTTTTTCCTACGAAATCAGATTTATGGTTGTTCAGAAAAATGTGATCTAATTTAGATCGAGCTCTTTTCAGGTGCAAGTGAATCAGTCTTCCCTTGCCTGCAGGGTGCTGCAAGCACCTGTTTGATTGTGACTATGAATTCCTCGCAGTAGGACACTCCTGAAGAACCCGGACGCAGTTCGTATGACTATGGACAACCCTGATATAGACAGTCCGTGGGATTTGCCATCGGATGTGGACATGGGGAAAAGCGGTGGGAGGGATAAGAGAAGCGTAAAATCCCCATGAGTATCGTTGGTTGCGTGGGAGTAGCCCGACGCCTCTGTGATGAAACTATGACGTCACTCTGCTTTCTTATAGACAAATCCCCCATCTCTCAAAATTCGATTTCTCACGTCCAAAATAATACTTTTAGTTCTACGGTTATTCTGTTTTGTGTAATATAATAGCTGAAAGCGTCATAGGCTATGCTCTATGAATGCAGTATCCTTCTGCTTTTATTTTGACGAGATACTCAGTGTGGTGGGGCACTATGCTACAAGACGGAAGGTCGCGGGTTCGAATCCCGATGAAGTAGATATTTCCAATTGACCTAATCCTTCCAGACGCACTATGGCCCTGGGGTCGACTCAGCCTCTAACAGAAATGAGTACCAGTAATATTCGTGGGGGGTAAAGGGCGACTGGTGCGTACGGCTGACAAACTTACCGCCATCTGTGAGCCGATTGTCTAGAAAAATGTGGGAGCCTCGACGTCTCACAAACCTATGGGCCTCAATGGCCTGTTACAGAGATAGCTTTACCTTTTTTACTCAGTGTAGTGTGGAGAACATAAAATTATTCCTTATTCTCTATGCGTCTGGTTCGGCTTCAGTCTGGGGCCCGTGTACCGAAATAACTCGCGTTTTATCTAATTCAGTATTTATTTTCATACACCTTCTAGGGAATTTGCATACACCTTCCAGAAAACTCTGGATACATGAGTCACATTTCTGAAAAAGATAGGAGAGTCCTGGGGAGATCCGACAACGGCTACCATCCTATTACAGTTTTCCAGCCATACGAAGTCAGTTTAGGCCATGGGTTTCTGCGGAGGACTTCTTCAGAATGGTCGAAAAATTGAATCCCAGTCGAGTCAGATATATAGTGTTTGTAATTGTAAATATGTTACAAGTAGAAAAAGTAAAGCTATCCCTGCAACGGGCCGTGGAAGCCCATAGGATTGTGAGACGTCGAGACTCCTATATTTTCTAAACAATCGGCTAACAGGTGGCGGTGAGGTCATCCTTAGGCGCCGGTCGACTTTACCCCAAGAAGATTCCTGGTACTCGTTTCTGTTAGAGGCTGAGCAGGCCCTAGAGCCATAGTGCACCAGTAAGAATTAGGTCAATTAAAAAATCCAGTAGCCTTATCGAGTATCGAACCCTCAACCTG
>NW_019727432.1:207303-216953 GCF_002891405.2 Cryptotermes secundus
TAACCCTCTCGTGACTGTACCCGTGGCTCCAATAATTACTGTTATTATTATTATTATTATTATTATTATTATTATTATTATATTCCTAGGAATTACTTCTTACGGAACTACAGATTTTGTCTCATTTAAATTTTCCGAACGTAACCTCAGTAATTCGGAGCATCGCTGCATTAGCAGTTGTTGACTGATAGAAAATGTTTTGCGCTGAATTCATAGATACGAGTGCGCTTTATCGGCAAACCAGATTTCATATTCCTATCTCCTTTGATTAATTAGGTCTTGTCGTCAAATATATCACAAAAAAAAATAAATTTGAAGCAGCTGCTATTTTTTCTACGTTTTGAAAACAAATGGTGTAACAGAAGTTACATATTCTTCGAATTCTAAGGGTGGAACACTTAACATCATCACCTCAAGTAACTCCTTTTATTCATCTCAACACTTCTTAGAAAATTTGCATGCTTTCAAGGTGGACGAAACAGATTATCCGAGGTGACGAAGTGAGCTTCATTCTTTCAAATAAAAGTTTTTCACTACCCAAAAGATTGTTGTAGCACAGATCAATACGAATTTAAGGACTATAAACTGAGTGGCATTCCGTGTCGTAACGCGACTCAGAGTACAAGAGCGTACAAGAGTGAGCCGTGCTGTGCCACTGCGCTTTCCCCGTCCGGCGAAGCAGTAACCAGAGGCGCTGACCCTCGTATTTTGAGTAGCGGTGTCACGTGAAAGGGTCGTTGGAATGGTACGCAATTTATGGCCGCTGAACACGTATTGCTCTCTTTAACAAATTTTATGCGAAGTGAAAGAATAAGTTTCTACTTGAAACAGCGAAGATGATCTCGATATCACACTGAAAGCGGGAGACAAAGAAATCCATTTCACGCATCTTACGTTTCTCTCGAAACAATTTAAATTTTGTCTATATCATTTCGCGTTGGGATGCGTAATGAAGTTGTTTCAAGTGCTAATGTTGCCATACCTCATTTCAGGTCGCTGTATTTTGTACGGTTGGTGTCGCTCTCACCTAATTATTCCATTCAACCGGAATATTGCCATTTCAGACTGCATGCAGGAACTTAATGCGAAGATCCGGCGGCCCCTGTTTCGTAAGCTTCATATAAAATTTCGTGAGAATTTTTTGTTCTCCTCTAAGGATGAAGTGAGGACAGAAAAGAACAAACACACAGCTTATTCTCTTTCCTTGAGTTATCACGGGCATATGTTAATATGTATATAATAAAAAAACTCAATGTCCTGTAGTCCGCAAGCGAAGTATACCGACCGAGCGACCACCGCTTGTCGGCGAAGTTTAGTGCCAACTTTTGCGGATAGAGGGTGTCACGTGGTCATCGCAACGGATCTCCATGGCCGTTAATCTCAGTTTTCTAGACCGGAGCCGCTATTTCCTTGAAATACCTCCTTAATTGTCCTCACGAGGCTGAGTGGACCCTGTTCCAGACCTACTACTTCTCAGAAAATCTGATAGCGCCGGAAATCGAAATCAGAACCTCTGGATCTGTAGACAGGANTCTGGACCTCTGGTTCTGTAGGCGGGACCTCTGACCACTAGACCACAGAATGGGTATATAATAACTCAAATTAAATTTGCTGTAATTGATAGAATATATCCTGCAGCATAATTTAGAGTCGTGAAAAATCATGCAAATTAAATCAGCCTCATACACTGAATGTCACTGTTTCTAATCTCTACGATGTGAGGTACAGGACCCGCCCAGCGCTCATAAGCACCGCTGCTCATCCTAATTTGACCAGATATTCCATTGATTGACGATATGAAAAATTCTTCTGCCATGTACATATTTTGCATGAATATTTTGTCACTCATCCTCCTCTGTCGCATTTGCTTGTTCAGGCAGACAACAAACAAACTCGCATATTTCCATTCTTGTTTTTACTAATGCCTTTAGTTTTTTAATCTTGGTTTCTTAGGGAACATGGACGTATAGAATGATCACGTCCATGAGATAGGGCTATACTTTTTTATAACACTTTCTTTAGGCCCTATCCTAAGAGCGATTGTCACAATTAAGAGATGATAACTCAGTCACTACCACAGAAATCTCTTGAAATCCTTACAAGACAACATGGCTAGACCCAGACATGGAACGCGATTACACTATACAACAGCACTCGAGATCACATGCATAAGTCTTTCAAGTGAGGAAGTCATTTTAATTAGAATGACCAAGTCAAGGAGGATAAGATGGGCAGGGCATGTAGCACGAATGAGAGAGAAAGAGAGAGAGAGGAGAAATACATATAGGATACTAGTGGGAAAATCGGAAGGAAGGAGACCACTGGGAACATCAAGACGTAGGTGGCTGGACAATATTAAAATGAATCTCAGAGATAGGATGGGATGGTATGGATTGGATTGATCTGGCTCATGATGGGGACCAGTGAAGGGCTCCTGTGAACACGGTAATGAACCTTCTGGTTCCATAAAATGCTGGGAAGTTCTTGAGTAGCTGCACAACCGGCGGTTTCTCAAGAAGGGTTCAGCTCCGTGAGTGAGTGAGGAAGTGTTTCATCACCACGTTCTTGTCCCTCACCTCCATATTGAATACCTCCGTTTGAATACTTAGTTGAACAAACGTGTATAGGCTGGGACTGCATTTTGATAGGCTTGCACGAGGAACGGTACACAATCAGTATCACGAGCAACACTTTGGTAGCCGCCGGACAGTTCGTGCTTAATCTATCAACTTCACTAGATAAAAATTTGACCCGATTGAATAATAGACCGTCATATATCATAAAGAACATATTTTACAGGCACTAGTGTTTCAGTGAGTGTGTTATTTAGCAACAAAGATAATGGTATATTTGATACTAGATAACGGATGATAAATAGAAAGTGTACCAGCTGCAGAATTCGTAAATCACGCAGAATGAGACGTCCGCTTACTCACACTTGTTCATACTTGAGGGCTCCCACGGACATCCCACGCTCCTTGGTATGAGGACATACAAAGTGTGAATTGCTGGAAAAGAACAAGCAACTGTCGTAACAGTAATAAATAAACTTGAAGATTACACTGAAAAGCAAGGCTGAATCTTATCCTATCCAACTTAAGCTCATTCACACCCTCACAACTTAGTTCTGTAAACCCATTTCAATGTACTCGACCCTGCGGAGTGGTACTGTAGATTTCTGTACAAGAGCGCTCCATACGTGCACCTTTCTTATGCCAACTGTCCAATTCACTTAACTTCATGCAGTATGTAACTATGCTGTCAGTCATACACATCAAACTGTGAAGAATGCTGTCTTCTGGGATGTGGCCCCATGTACATCTTGTGTGAACCGACGTTTCGGAGGAACGTATCGCCTCTATCTTCAGGGTAGACAAATCTGCGAACGAGGATGGAGGCGATACTTTCCTCCGAAACGTCGGTTCACACAAGATTTACACGGCGCCACATCCCATAAGACGACATTCTTCATAGTCACCGCCCTGAGAACTTCAGCTTTTGCAAATTAAACTAGTTCTGCGTTATCTGACATCCTATGTTTCGAAATATACCTCTCAGTGTTTAATTTATGAAGAAATTCAATTTGTGATCATTCCTAAGATTGCGAGAACATGTTTGGCATACACATAAATTAAGTAGCTGACTTATGTGCTCCTAAGGGCCGCGCCATAGCTCAAGCGGTTAGTCGCTGGCTTCCCAACTGGGTTCGATCCCGGGTCTGGTCAAGTGGGGTTTGTGGTGGACTAAGTGGCGCTGGGGCAGGTTTTCTGCGAGTACTTCGGTTTCCCTCGCCAATCTTCATCTCACCAATTGCTCCACAATCACCCTCACCTATCATCTCGGACTGATATAATAGGCCAGAAGTGGCCGCAGTACAAGGGACCTAATCCCACCCCACTAGCAATAAAACAAAATTAGCTGCTGCTAAGTCCATGGAGCAGAGTCCTTGAGAATCTAATAGCGATGCGTCTAATCAAGACACTCTATATCTCTTACGAAATCTGGACATTCGTGTTTGCGTTCGTTGGCCCCTGACCTGAGCTAAATGGATCCAATCCAGTCCTTCCAACCCGGCATCTTTAAGAATAATTTCAGTTCTATCCTTCCATCTACGCCCATGCCTTCAGGTGGTTTCTTCTGTTCAGGCTTTCCCACCACAAAGCGAAATTTATGTGTATCAGCACATGAAACTGCACGATCAGCACACCAAGATAAACGCTGTTCGGGCCTCAGGAATAAGAAGTAGCACGCAGAAGAACATAATCTTCTGCGTCGTGACGCTGGGGAATCCGCTCAATGTGACCAATGTTTCGAAACATGCACTGAGTCAGTCTTCAGGGTTGAGAATTAAGCCAAATAAGCAAGCAAACAGTAAGCATGTCCCTGCTTCCCGTTGCTGAAGACCGAGATAGTACGGTCCTCCGAAACATCACTAAAAATCTGTCAGACTACACGGCGTCAAATCCCAGCGTAGTGAGTGTCGCGAGAACCTCAATTCCCGAAATTAATGGCAACCTTTTCACTACGACGCTAGGTACTTTCATTAGTGAAACAGCGAAATAAGCTTACAAAGATAAAGTGACAAGGAACGTACGTCGCTTTAGGGCGGTAACTTTATGTCGTGCGGGTTGTGTTAGCAGGGCGAAAGTGCTATGGAGCCTTTGGGATCCATAAAAGGCAGGGAATTAGTAGGCTAGCTGCGAGAGTATGAGCTCCTCTAGACATGTTGTGCTCCACGTTATTAGCAAGTGAATGAAAAACTTAATTAGCTAATCCTTCTTTCCCGTCTCCTTCTTCTTCTTATGCCCTTGCTGCATCTGTTTGCAGGGCTAGGCCCTCTGGCGTGTTGATCTTCAATTGAATTCTTTTTTTCTGTATCTCTACTCCCCTCCATTTTGAAATGTAATAATAATCTTTGGGACTCTCTTTCCGTCCATTCTTAAATTCGGCTATACTAATTCTGTTGTTTTTCTATTTCCTGATTCAAGTTACAGAGATTTGATTGGTTCGGTATTTCTCTGGTTTCCTTAAAGCTTACATGGGCAAATGCAGCTACTGATCTGAGGAACTTCATTCCATCTAACTCAGTATTTCTTTTAACTTTCGGTTTCATTGCCCAGTGTTCAACATATTCACTGTTGTGTGTTTTTCAAGGTTCTTGGCAGTTTAGTTGGTCAGTAGTTCCAAACAAATCATTTTTCATGGAACAGTTATCTCTTTAACCCTGATTTCGTAACTCCACATTTAACGTCAGACAACACTGTGACACATAACAGGAACTGCGCCATATGGCCAACAAAGTGACATGTCGTGTTGAAGTCTCCTGAAGTACTCTCACATGTTTATCGGCTGGTATGAAATGAGTTTCATTCTGTGCATAGCCACTCACGTGAAGAGAGATAATGGATTTTATTTTGTCTCAGAAGTTAATAAACACGTATTTAGTCGGATGCAATACGTGAGACTTAGGTCCTCATGGCGGTGACTATGAAGAATACTGATTTCTGATGTGTCTCGCCGTGTGCTTTTGTAGACTTTACAGATCTTGGACAAAAATATACTGCCTCAGTTTGCAGAGAAGAAGAGCTAAGAGTCGGTACATTACAAGGTGCCACATCCCAGAAGTCAGTATTATTCGATTGCCGCAAGATTCACATATTCGTAAGGCGAATCAGACGGAAAACTTGACCATAAGCAGCCGCAGGGTGAGGAGTGTACCTGCACTCCTTGTAGAACTGAAATGCCATGCAGACTTCATAGGCCCTTATGAGACCACACAATTGCAGTAATGTATCTGCGTCTTCAAGGTCATGACCTGTATTAATTTACAACATTCCAATTAAAACAAAAAACTTCTAAATGTTATTAAAATGTATTAGGAACTCTTCGTAGAAACTAGGTAATTGAAGTATATCCTTCATGCGAAGCTGACACTTCTTCAGATAATCATAAATTTCCCACCAATAATGGAATCTCAAGATGTCGCCACCGAACTCTGTTGTGAGCCAGATGGATCCAGTCCAGTCTTCACACAAATTAACTTTTAGATTTAGTTTATTATTATCCTGTCGTCAATGCTTATATCTTCTAATTGGTATCTTATCTTCAGGTTTGCCGTCTGAAATTTCATACACAATTTACATTTCCCACGTTCATGCTACATGTCCCACCCATGTCATCCTCCGTAATAATTAAAACAAGTAGTAGCTACAAGGCGTAGGTGGGTGGATAATATTAAAATGGATCTTTGGGAGATAGGATGGGATTGTATGGATTGGATTGATCTGGTCCAGGAAAAGGACCAGTGGAGGGCTCTTGTGAACACGGTAATGAACCTTCGATTCCATAAAATGTTGTGAAATTCTTGGGTAGCTGCAGAATTGGCGGCTTCTCAAGAAGAATAAGTTAGTAAGTAAGTAAGTGGCTAGGATTCAGTCCTACAGCCATGTGGGCACGAATCCAGCGTACCATCCAGTGAGCTGAATTGCATATTGCCGTAGGGATGTAAGGTTACCTTCATTGAGTATAACATCAACAATACAAGTTTCGTATGAACATAAATGTGTGCAGTATTAAAGTAGTATTTATGAGTTCTGTCCCGAACTCCTTGTTAAAATTATATACCGAGTTAATATCGGAGACAGCCAGCGCAGTCTATCTTCTTAACGAGAAGACTGCTTGTTTTTTCCTCATGAACCAAATGATAACAGTGCTCGCGGAAGTTTAATTGAACCATATTTTATGAAGTAACACATTGCGAGAATCTTTAAAACAACACCTTCAAGGCTTAGCATATTATGGGACTGAGATTATTCAAGCGCACTGCAGTTTAAATGAGCTACGTGGGAGCCCTTATACTGCAGAACAGACCATCGCGAAAGCAACGAAGGTTCTAGACGAAAGCTGCACAGTGAAGAGCCTGAAATGTAAACTAGATACCAAAGAGTATTAGCGTCATGAAATCAAGGAGAATGGGATAAGCGGAGCATGTAGAACGCGTGTAGGACCTGAGAGTTCTGTGTGTTTTGTAGGAAGAGCTGAAAGCAAGAGACAATTTGACAGACCCAGACGTCAGGTGAGGGCCCAGTGTCGGGAACTCTTAAACACAGTAAGAAAAACTTCAGTGTTCAAATCTGTACCGTCTGAATTATTGACAGGTTCGGTAATAAACTGCAAATGTAACGCAAAGAAACACATCTGAGTATATAAAATACAAGTATTTCTTGGTCGCATGGGCAACTCGAATAATACGATGAGCCGAGAAAACAGAATTTGAGGCGAACTAGACAACGGCCTATAAACCTAACAATATTGGATCAATGATTGGAAGATTTAAAGGTGCTCCAGTTTATTTACGAAGGCGATGAAGGTTTATCGTGCCAGATTCGGCGTCCTCTTCTGTCTTTCGTAGGGCTTCACGTTTAGTGCAACAGTGGGATTTGAACCCACGATCCCGGCTTCCGAGCGAACGAAAACAGTTCATGCGTTAGACCTCTCGGCTACCGTGACCGGCCAAATAAAAAAATATTCTGTTATATTTTCAGCTCTCCTAATTTAGTTTATTATCAAGTTCTGCGTGTCATACGATAGTTCCCTCCCATGCCACAAGGGAGAGGCCCCTTCTCTTTTAGAGTTTATGCTTCTTTTTAATTAGCTTAGCGGGGGGTGGAGTCCAACTGGGTCCACTCGGCAAGGCGGCCACTGATTGGCCTATTGTAGCCTACCTCGGGTGATTATGATGATGGAGAATTTGGTGGAATGAACATTGGCAGGGGAAATCGAATTACTCAGAGAAAACCCGCCCCAGCGCCACTATATCCACCACAAATCCCACTTGACCAGACCCGGGATCGAACCCGGGCCACCGCGGTTGGAAGCCAGCGACTAACCGCTTGAGCTATAGCGCGACCTAAACTTCATGTCACAATATTTCTTTTCATTTCTTTTACTTTCTCCTCTACATCCAGCCACATTCGTTTTTATCAAATCAGTCTCCACCTTTTCATTACCCCTCCATTCTCCTGTCCTATAAAATACACAATTTCTATTAACTTTATGTGAAAACAATTATAACGATTAGGAATTTCCCATTCATAGTTTTTTTACATTCGTCCTGTAATCTTGAATCCTCCTCATTTGCTTTCTTGCTCACCAAAAACGTCACACCAGTCCGTAAATATCTTCTACTCCCAGAACAAGAACATTATCTCTGTAAACCGGACATTGTTTTGCCCTCCAGCCACTTAAAGTGCAAGCTACACTCTCACACAAACACTTCCTTTCGATTCATTTTCTTATTCCTCACATTCCGCAGAGCTGAGATTTCCTGAGCGTTACTGTCATAATGTAGGACTGAGCTACGCGGGTATAGACCTTCTATTGTATTGTATTCTGGAAGCCAATTTGCTCGTCTATGAAGCATGTAAGGGCATTGCACCAAATGCGAAACTCATTTAACCTCGAAATAGACGTGAGGATCATCATACGTTTAAAAAAATGGTTGATAATGAGGCTTCTTATGTTAAGTCGATATCCCATTATTTATCTGGAGATACTGAGGAAAGCCACAGAAGGATTCTTTACAGTCTTGCACCATCCACTGTTCAGATCCATTTTTTCCTAACCAGGCGGTACCGCAACCGATGAATGAGTTTTGTTATTTCATAAGTAAATATTATTACTTACTTACTTACTAATAGAACTGAGCCCTTCTGTAGGAGCCGCCAATTCTGCAGCTAATCAAGAATTTCCCAGCATTTTATGGAACCCGAAGGTTCATTACCGTGTTCGCAAGAGCCCTCCACTGGTCCCTATCCTGAGCCAGATCCATCCAATCCATACCATCCCATTCTATCTTTCTAAGATCCATTCTAATATTGTCCACCCATCTACGCATTGGTCTTCCCTGTGATCTCTTTCTTTCTGACTTTCCCACCAATATCCTATACACATTCCTAGTCTCCCCCGTTCGTGCTACATGACCTTCCCACCTCATCCTCCTTGACTTCATCATTCTAATTATACTTCGAGAAGAGTACAAGTTATGAAGCTCCTCACTGTGCAGTTGTTTCCAACCTCCTGTCACTTCATCCCTCTTCGGTCCAAATATTCTCCTCAACACCCTGTTCTCAAACACCCTCAGTCTATGTTCCTCCCTTAATGTCAGAGACCAATTTCACACCCATACAGAACCACAAGCAAAATTATAGTTTTGTATATTTTAACTTTTATGTTTTTGGACAACAGACGAGAAGACAAAAGGTTCTGGACTGAATGGTAGCAAGCATTACCCGAGTTCAATCGCCTCTTAATTTCCTCCTGAATCAGGTTTCCATCTGTTATCGTTGTTCCCAAATATCTGAACTGTGCAACAATTACAAAACATCTGTTTCCTATCTCTATTTCATGATTTTGCCCTGCATTTTGTTGACGAGACAGTAACATACACTTAGTTTTCTCTCTGTTTACTCCTAGACCAACCTCTTTACTTGCGTCAATTGAAGTTCGTGTGTTTGTCTTTATAGTATCTACATTATCACCCAGTAGATTTACATCATCGGCGTAGACCAGCAGCTGATGTGTCCCATTTAATTTCAGTCCCACCTGGTTTCCCTGGACCTTCCTAATGACATATTCTAAAGCAAAGTTGA
>NW_019727432.1:217556-218138 GCF_002891405.2 Cryptotermes secundus
TTTGGCCTGCTTTCTTTGATCTAATAATTCTGAGCATCCTTCATCGAACCATGGCTTATGCTTCTTCAGTTCATAATAACCTAGACCCTCTTTGGCAGACATTTTTATTTTCTCTCTAATAGTTCCCTAGGTTTTATTAACATCCACCGCAGTGTCCAAGTTTGCCGAAGCCGAGAACCTATTTGAGATTTCAACGTGATACTGCTCTTTACCCTCTACCTCACTTAATTTCTTGAGATTGAACCTCTCCATATGAACTCTGTGTGTTGTTTGTTTGCTCACTGCCAGTCTTTCCCTAACCTTTGCCACCACCAGGTAGTGGTCAGTATCACAATATGCTGCCCTGAATGATCGGACATCAAGTATACTTGAGTGCCGTCTCCTATCTATCAAAATATGGTCTATTTGATTGTGTATCTTCCCATCAGGAGATGTCCAAGTAAATTTATGGCTGTTACGATGTGGAAACATTGTACTTTTGACAGATTTTTTGATGTGGCAAAGTTTACAACTCTAACTCCATTATCATTACTAATTTTGTGCAAACTCTCATTCCCAATTGTTGGTTTGAAAATGTCTTCC
>NW_019727432.1:218218-282099 GCF_002891405.2 Cryptotermes secundus
CTATCGTTTTTGTCATCAATTTTATCTTCTGTTGGGGCGTGAACATTCACAACAATGATATCACACAAGCGACCTTTTGGTATTATATATGATATCCTATCACTAACGAACTCTACCCTCTTAACTGCTGATACGATTCCCTTACGTACAAAGAAACCTTTACGTAATTCATGATTTTCGTTCCCTTTCCATAGAAAAATATGTAGTCTCCTGCTGGTGCGATGCCACCTCCATCCCATCTGACCTCCTGTACTCCCGCTAAATCTAACTTATATTTTAAGATTTCTCCTGCCACTGCCCTGAGCGAACCTGCCCTATACAAACTTCGTACATTCCAAGTTCCAAATCTCATATCCATTTTCATTAGCTTAGGTCCTTTATCCAAGGAATCAGTCCAGGTCCGAGGCTTTGTGTTCATTTTCGTAACATAATGATTTTTACGGTGTGGAGTTGTTAGCCCAACGCCCAACCCCCAAGCTGGAGGGCCACACCTTGTCGGCTGTCCGAGACTGGTTATTCAATATATTCGCAGCTTCCCTCCAAAACTGGAGGGCGTCTCCTCCATCCGCGACCTGAGGACGCGCCATGCCGTGGTGACAGGGACCCACCTAACATTGAAACATTAAAAAACATTATTACAGAATTATTTATTTTACTATTTTTCCATAGCCATTTTTAATAATTATTAGCTTTTAAGCAAATAATATTCGACCTTAACAGCTGGCATATAATAATTGAATCTGTTTTGCACTTACACAAATACTCTGTACTTCTTTGCGTACACGTCTTGTATTGACAGTAGGCGCCATCCTGCACTCATAAATTTGAATATGCGAGAGGGACCACTGGTAAATATACACGTACAATACATCATAACATCATCCGTGAATAAGCCAATAGCTGATCACTGGGCAAAACATAATGCTTTGCCTGTCATTGTGCATAAATAATGGTTTTGTAGGCTGTCTCTGAAATGGAATACAAAGAAGCTTGCATCTCTCAGTTGATGGCGCAGTAACCCTGACATGCGTATGCATCATGAGGCCTGAGCGTACCGTAAAGATTAGCCCGTGAGCTTGGCTCATCAGCCCTCATTCGTTATCTCTGCAAGGTAATTCATGAAGAGCGGGAGAGAACACACTTCATGAATATCAGATGAGCATTTACTTCGTGTTAAGAGTCGGAAAATTGTGTAATAAACGCAGGTTCCCCCCATGCAACTTCATCATCATCGTCAGCATCATTATCAACCTCTTTCTGAAAGGATTAGCTCAATGGCTGTCACCGAAAGCCTGCGCTAACACTCACGATAAATTTTAATCATACTAGCTGTCTCGTAATAGAAATGTCAACAGTGGTAACTCAAAATTCTGCCACATAATTTGATTCTGCGATACCTGTGCCCAATGCTCACCATCAAAATTGTTTGCTCTCACACTTCAGTCTACGTACTTTAAATACAGGATATTCCATAACTTCGGTACCATAGATAATATAGGTACTCCTTATATACGAATTTCAAAAATGGGATTTCATTTTAATGCAGTCAGCTAATTTAGAGCTATTGCAATTAATATCGCTCACTTCAATGCGAATTGCTGCTTGGCCAATCGTGAGAGGCGAGGAGAGGAGGAGTATCTCATTGTGCGGCTGAGGAATGTGAGGGGAGGGAGAAAATTGTGTTATTTATGAAATTTCACCCCCTGCGACCACAACTGTCACATGAATCAAGGAATATTGGAATTCTGACACAGCTGTTAAGCAAATGTTCAATATGTCCACTTTTCATTCACAACTGCCACAAATTGTAGACGTATTTTGTCTTTCCTCCTACACTTATGGGACACTCTGAAGTTAAGTGTAAAGAGCTTTCTTGACACGGACACAAAAGAAAATCATTTATATTCTTATTGTTTTTCTTCCAAGCCGTGCGACTAGCATACACACGAGCACACAGGCGTGCTGGAAGCTGCCCAGTGCACTTCTGTGTTTCCTAACACGCCACTCTTCGCGATATCGATTTCAACCCCCAAGTTCAACAGCTGAACTTTGCCCTGAATAAATATAGCATAGCCTAATTCTTATCATCGTATCCCATTTAAATATTTGCCTTCTACCACTCTATTTTTGTTGGCCATGTGGTCGTTTTTCAAAATGTTAACCCACTAAAACATTATGTAGGCCTATTCCTTCCTGCATCTACATGCAGCGCATTGTAATCTCGGAAGTTTAACTGGTCTAAAAATGCAGCGAAATTATTCCTCTTTCATCACACGTTTCATATGCATGTGCCTTTAGTTTCCGTTTGTTCCATTCCACCCTTTACTCTGAATTCAGTGTACCAGTTATCAAAGGATGTGAAGCGGCTGTGCTTCACACAATTACAGAGAAATCTGGCTCAGGAAGTAAAGCTTTTGTCCTGTATTCTGGAAGTGACCTGTTCGAATCTCGGCTGGGACACAGATTGACACAGACTGAGATTTTTTTTCTCAGTCCCTCAAGTTAAGAGCCGTGACCGCTTCCTTCCAGATCCGTTCCAATTATTCTTCTTTAAACTTTCCTATTTTTTTTTTCCTTGGCACTACAGCCCCAGTGGGCCTAGGCCTACCTCCATGAACTTCTCCGTTCATTTCGGTTTTTCTAGATCTTACTCATACGGTAGGACTCCTTGGGAGGGTGATCAGCTCGTCGCAAGGCCTCTACCTGTACACAAACCCAGAAAAACGCACACACACAAACTAAACATCTATGCCCTGAGTGGGATTCGAACTCATGATCCCGGCTTCTGAACGAGTGAAGACAGTGCATGCCTTAGACCGCTCGGCTACCGTGACCGGCAAACTTTCCTATTACTTGACGCTATATTCTGAGCTACTGAGCTACTGACAGCGTAATTAAGTAAGCCATAAATACATGTTTCGCATCATTAGCGTTGTCGTGTAGGTTGTGTGTGCTGAAGCTACTGATCTTAAATAACCGTGAGAAAGTAACTGCCGCCCATCGGGTCGTGGGTAGAGTACGGGTCTCTGTCGCCCACATTTCACATATGTTTTGTATTCGTGCATGTGTATGTGTAAACTGCCTTCAGCAATTTTCCTATATATCAATCGATTTTCTTTAAACTGATTGACGGCGTGCCATTCAGAAACATCCTACGTTCGTGCCTTTGAAACCCTGTGAGTAACACAAACGTCGTGACAGTGGCGTGAGTGACTGTAGCGTTGTTTAACGTCGGGTTCTGATGTTTAGTTACCGGCATATTTTAATGATTCATGTATAACTGAATTTCCTGCATCGTTGTGTCCACAGTATATTTCCCTGATGAAGACAGACAACGTGATAAGTAAGGCAGCCCAATCCCTTCGTCTTAACTTAATAATTCCGATCACTCCCCTATTTTATGCTCTTGCAACAAGGCAGATACAGAATTACAATGAGCTGAGTCGTTACACTAGAACAGTTTTTTTTTACTGCTGGATTTATTTCGCTACTCCGCCTTGGGTCCATGTTAAGTGGGTCCCTTGTCACCTCGGCATGGCGCACCCCCACGTTGTGGCTGGAGGAGACGGCCTCCAGATATGGATGGTAACTGGGAATATATTGAGTAAGCAGTCGTGGACAAACGACTAGGGGTGGTCCTCCAGCTTGAGGGATGGGGTGGACTAACAAATCCACACCATAAAAAAAATAATTTTGTTGCGAAATGTCACAAAATGCCTCGGACTTGGACGGATTCTTTGGGGACCAGTGGAAGGCTCTCATGAGTACGGTATTGAACATATTGGTTCCATAAAATGTTGGAAAATTCTTGAGTAGGTGCGCAACTGGCGGCTTCTCAAGAAGAACTCATGTCCATGGCGCTTAGTTAGTTACCATATCTGACTTCAATTATACGTAAAATAAAATTTGTTTTTGATGTATATAAATATGTTACATGAGACACTGTAGCACAGTACCTTGTATATCGCTTCTTAAATTACTGTTCTTATAATTACTTAGGAAGGACCGATGTCTCTCAAGTATCACATTCACCAAGATCTTTTCAGTGAAATTCAGCTTGATTTAATTTGGTCCAAGAGATTGCAGTAATTGTGAAGTGAATAGACCTTTCTGATGCTAATGCAGTGGCATGTTTGAGAAACCACACGTAAACAAATGCAGACGGCTCTCAGAGAAGTAAACAACGTGGCAACTACGTCCCAGCACACGGGAGTGAAATCCGAAAGTTTGTAACTGTACAAATTATCTATCCTTACTGAAAAGTTAGGGCTTTAATCGTAAAGAAATCGCATGAAATACGTTACTGCGCCATCAATGACTAATTAAATTAATCTTGCAGTCACATTTGATTCCTTGGGCTAGGAATTCTGATCTTCACACAGGATATAAACATTTGGTTTTACGTTTCTGTTATTCAGTTTGTGTGTCCTGCTGTAATGGAATCAATGCAGACGCGCGCTAACTGCATTTCTTCCCATGTACAGTAGGCCTGGCTTCAGGTTTGGCCCTATGTTTGTCATGTGGAAATAATCAAATTCGGACTGCTTAAGACACAATGATTCAATAGAACTTGAATTGTGCGTTTAAATTGCATTCGAGTGTATTAAGAGTGGACTTCGTTTCCAGAGGGTTAGTAAAGTAATTCCTGTTTGTAAGTATTGCGCTAAAAGGAGGTATGGAGGCGTGGTGGTATATATTCACGTATTATTAACCTGTATCTTCTATGGAGGTGAGAATATAGATTCACGCCCAGTCCGTTCTATCCCCTGGGAAGAAGGTCCAGAACCTATAGGAGGCCCGGTGTGCCTCAGAGTCGGTCTGAACGATCTGGAGAAGATAAATATTTTTCCACTGTTGGGAATCGAACACGAGATTCCTCTGTCTTTGTTAAAGTTTATTAAATTTTTAATAGATTCTTCTGTTATTTAGTGATACTAGTTCAATTGTATAGGTTATGTCATGTATGTAGGTACATATGTAGTCTGTTTTTATTTATATAAAAATCATGAAGGAAAATAAAAAATTAGAGACAGTTTTTATGAGATTTGAGGTTCTCATGGCGGTGACTATGAAGATAACTGTCTTCTTCAGTGTGAGACCATGTAGGGAGATAAAAGTTTACTAACATTTCGGAGAAACTTTCTGTCTCCATCTTCGCGTCTGTAGGTCTGTAGCCCAGTGTTTCCGGTTAGAGAGTGGGAAACTAATGACATTCATGTAAGAACGGCAGGTTGTTATTTCGGTAAAGTAGGAGACAGAAGCAAGTTCATGGACGGGCAGAAGGGTTCAGATGAGGGCGGTCAGTGCTGTTTTTATGTGTTTTGGACGGACATCGACTGTCACGTGTTGAGTTGCAGCAGTAGCTCGATCAGCGCAACCGAAAAACCGGAGAATCTGTACGAATGAAATTCCATGTAAAATAGTCAGGATGGAAAGAAGAAACTGGCTCAAGACCCACCGGAACACGATCTGTTCCGGTAGAATGAGGAAGCGTGTCGCCCATCGGACCAAATGCATAGAAAAGCAAACGAATTTCTTGGTGAAATAAGATCTGCTGAACCTCGTAGCAAACTTTCCTTGAAATCTCTGTTTAGCTCTGTACACGTACGAAACGGCCCCTGTTGCCGCTTCTCTATTCACTTACATGAATACCCTCTCTACGGTCATCGCAACGTGAGTACAAACCGAACTTCGGAACAAAACACCCTCTTTTTTAGGCTCTGAAAAGGCAGAATAACGTGTAATAATCTCGTAGAATTCGAAGTTTTCATGGTGAATAAAAGCATTAAAATCTCTTCTGAAGATCAGCCTCGTTAATGCTGATTCAAGAACCAATCTTTCGGGTAACCTGGCGATGGAGAAGAGTCAGGTCCTCCAACAGTTGGTTTTTAACTCAACAATGATGTTGCCCGAGAAGATTTTAGTGCTTTCGATAAACCTGCTTCCAGCAATATATGGGGCTTAATATTTGTGATATACGTAATGCTGACTGGACGAAGCTCTGTTATTGGGCTTACAGCAAGATTTCCCGCGCTGCTAGGAAAAGCGAGGATATACGTTGACCAAAATCGAAATTCCGTTAGTTTCATTTTAGCGGCCTCCGTAGTCTAGAGGTAAGGTTCCCACCTCATGACTCAAGGTACGCGGGTTCAAAAACCCGGCGGAGGTCGTGGAATTTTTAAGGGCGGAAAAATTCAGGGAACAAGTCCTCTGGGAGGGACTTCAAGCCGTTGGTCCCGTGTCGTAGATTTACGGCACGTAAAAGAACCTCATGTCTCTAGGAGACCTCTGAGCAAAATTAGGCCAAGTTTCCCGCCCAACTAGTTTCCAATTCCTCCGGTAGATGGGGGAAGTATCAGGTACTACTGCCAGAAGAGGGGGGACCTCTCTGACAGAAAGGGACTAAAAGTATTAGATACCACTGCCAAGTAGAGGGTAGAAACCTTGCTGGCAGAAAGGGACTAGGAACCCCTGCCAGAGGAGGGACGACCTCGCTGACAGAAAGGGACTAACTATTAGATACCACTGCCAGTAGAGGGTAGAAACCTCGCTGGCAGAAAGGGACTAGGAACCCCTGCCAGAGGAGGGACGACCTCGCTGACAGAAAGGGACTAACTATTAGATACCACTGCCAGTAAAAGGTTGGAACCTCGCTGGCAGAAAGGGGCTGATAGTAAACACCAGTACCGGTAGGGTATGGAGACAGTAGAAATTAAAGGGGGACGCACAATGGACCAGTAATTGGTCTAAGTGCATGGGGAAAACCCACCCCCTCAATACGGAATACAGAATAGTTTCATTTTGGTGCTGTGTGTTAATTACTGGGTGGTTGCGGGAAAAATGAGACAGGGACAGCGACAGAAATTAACGTAAAGCTGTGACAAGATATCAGTAGTTCAGTTCTTAAAATTTTTTACTACCTAAAAAGTGTGAACCCCAAACTTGTCTGTATATTGTTTACCGATGGCTTCTTAGGTACTTTGGCGTATTGTTCCTAAAATTTTGTAAACATGTTGTGAGGACTGCAAGGACATCTTGCAGGAAATTAGTAAAGAGTCTTCTTAAGCCTCTTAAACCGGAAACAAGTCTATTACAGAGTTTACCAAGAAAGGTTCTTTTCGTTCGGAAAATTGAATTTTGTTTTCTTAAATTTCATGAAGTTCACAGAGAGTAAGGAATTAATCTTTCAGACTGTAATCTAAAAACTTTCCTCTCGCAAGACACTTTTCCAAGTCACAAATTATAATTCAGTTCTGATTTTTAGACGTAATATTTTTCGAGAGAGTTTAGTTTTCCTCTTGTTATTTTATGCTCTTTCACGCTGGAGCCCTGTGTCTCTGACACATCACAGTTTCTGACACATTTTGCAGTCCTTGAAATATCTCGTTGCAGAGGAATAACAGCGTATTTCACTTTCACTTCCTTACAAGAGTAATCACACAATAAATAATCCTTTCCTCTTCCGAGTGTCTAGTACTCGAGAAGCTTCCCTCATAATTTACACTCACAGATATAAATCCGCTGACAAATGTCATGGCGAGTAGATGGACGACTTGGCAATCTTCATTGTACATTGGATTATGAATGTCATATTGGATATTGCTGATCATTTCAAGCAACAAGGAGAAATGTAAATGAAAACAGACTAATCTCTATGATCATTTAATTTATTATATGTACGTATTTATAACATAGCGCTTCTCTTCAGTTCCCAACCCGTGAGCAAAACTAGAGTTTTTTGTAATTCTGTATTTCAGCATCCTGTTGCACATCTTTAATTAAACCTCTACGTATTTAGCCCGTCAACAGTTTACACGCATCGAAACACCTGAGGATGGCGGTCTGCGGCCGAAACATGTTGTGTTAAATGGTGCTAAATGGTGAATATTTTAATGATTGTAGCATTATTGACGGACTAAATACATAGGCTTTTAATTAGAGTTTTTGTATATAAAAACTAAAACTCCGTGGTTTTAGTCCGCAAGCGAACTATACAGAGCGAGCGACCGCCGCTTGTCGGCGAAGTTAGTGCCAACTTTAGGGGATAGAAGGTTTTGCGTGGTGAGCGCAACGAATCCCCACGGCCGTTAATTTCGGGTTTCTAGACCGGAGCCGCTATTTCCTTGAAATAGCTCCTCAGTTATCCTCACGAGACTGAGTGGACCCCGTTCCAGACCCACTACTTCTCAGAAAATCTTGTAGCTCCGGGAATCGAACCCGGGACCTCTGGATCTGTAGCCATGAACTATGACCACTAGACCACAGAGGCTGTCGGTTTTATTGTATACTGTAAACTTATATTGTCTCAATATAATGTAAGACTTGGGGGACTGAAAACCTGTGCAATAAGAAGACAGGCTTCATGGGTTCTTCCCCGAACTCATTCTTGTAACCTGCTTACAAAAACAAAGTGAAGTGTGTATGAATGGCAGTTGTCTTGCCCCATCTTTTCCAAATTTTGTGATTTGGATATACGTAATTCAGTCCCCAGTTGCATCATCCCCTCCCCACCACCTCCACTTTGAGCTCATCAGTGCTGTTGAAGGGAACTCCATGTATTGTCTCAGTCGGTGTTAAAACATGAAAGTGAAGCCATCAGAAACGTGAAGGGAGGAAATGGCATATACGTGTATGTACAAAACAGGCATAAAATTCCGAAACAAAGACATATTTAAATTCTTGTAATTTCATATATTGTAAACACGTCAGGCTTCAAGGATGTACTCGCATTGCGCACAATGTAGCGTATCCGTATGCATTTGCTTCGTCGAAATGTGAATGGCAGCAAGTGTCAAGTCTACGCGGTAGCGTAGTTGGTTGCTACAAGCCGGAAGGTCTAGGGTTCGAGTCCCGATGCGGTCATTAGATTTTTTTTTCAATTGACCTAATCCTTCCGGCCGCACTCTGGCGCTGGGGTTCACTCAGCCTCTAACAGAAATGAGTACCAGGAATTAATTAAATAATTTTCCTGGGGAGTAAAGCACGGCCGGCGCTTAAGGCTGACAACCTTACCACCATCTCTGAGTCGACTGTCTAGATAATGTGGGACCCTCAGCGTCTCACAACCCTATGGGCCTTCACGGCCTGTTACAGGGATAGCTTTACTATACTTCACGTATTTGTATAAGATCAACTTCAATGTCACCATTTCCTCTAAGCTTGGGTCTTCCAAAGGAAAACTGGAAACTCATACATGGTATTATCAGTGGATATCGATATAAAAATCGAATTTAAAGCCGGAAGCAATACATGAGAAAATAACAATAAAAGGAGTGTAAGAAATCGATGTTAATGTTTTTGTTTAGCAGTGGCACATGAACGAGATCAGCGGCAAGTATCTGTGTTCCAGTGAACTCCCTGGTTCCCGCAGCAGATAAATGTTGAATTTCTTGTCCTTTAATAAATAAGCGTATGGGAGTTCATGAAATTTTCAGAAGTATAGCATTTGCAAGCTTGGAAGAGGTTTAAGCCATCTGCTCAACTACTACTCCATTTTGCTAAAATTTTATTTTAATTAATTGACCCATCAGAAATTCGTCAGTGCTAAAGACTTGTAGGCAACAAACTAAACTTTCTGAAAATAATGTTTGCGTTAACCTGCAAGCATCTCATTCTTCTCCATTCGTAACGGCGTCATCTCACGTCTAGGTCAAACCCATAATCTGATTATTCAGTTGTTTCTCACCGATCAGGTTGGTACAGCAATAAAGTTTCTGTCTCGCAGTACAGGGGTACTCGTTTCGAAACTCTTGTAAGCAAACTCGGCGATATTACCTCTAAATACTGAGTAAGTTAACACAAGCGGGAGGCACCCTGTTCGAAGCTCTGTTGGGACATGATTATGTCCACTGAGATTTATCGTGGCTTTCCTCAGTCCCTTGAGGCATAGTACCTCATATTAGGCCACGATCGCTTACTTTCTAGTTCTGCCCAATTCATTATTCGTTAAGCATCCTATGATTAGACACCGTACAGTCTGAGGTACTGACTGACTAACTAACTAACTAACTAACTAACTATGTCTGTGTAGCTGAGTCGTCCTTAAGAAGCAGCCAGTTGCTACGCTGCTCAAGTGTTATCCAAAATTTTATGAAACCCGAAGGTTTAGTACCGTGTTCACAAAGGCCCTTCACTCATCCCTATCCTGAGCCAGATAAATCCTGTCCATATCACTCCATCCTATTTTTCCAGGATCCGTTTCAATATTATCCTCCCACCTATGTTTAGGTTCAGGTACTGATTCCATCGTTAAATAAGCAACGAATAAATAAATATTATGTTGCATTTGAGGTTCTCAGAGCTGTGGCTGTCAGGAGTACGATCATCTGGACTGCAACGCCATGCAGTTAGAAGTACTCAGACGTTTCGGAGTAACGTTCTTCCTACATCTTCATTGTTAAAGAGTTCTACTTACCACCTGCTTATCGCAGGAGTCATACTTGGCTTACTCCTTGACCCTGAAGAAGGAGGTGACACCGTTCCTCCGAAACGTCAGCGTCTACCGAACTACATTCCGTTACGACCCAGAAAATCATACTCTTCAAATAAGCGTTACCTAAAGAAGGAGTATGCAATTGATACGTTGAAGTTAGTCTGCGAACCAATAAATAGACTCTGAGCCCAGTGTGTAGCTAATAGGGCTGCAAGTAATGCATTCGTTTTAACGATCTCTCGCTGTTACGCACGCGTGATGCTCGAGCACGGGGTTATAACCACGCCCGTGTTTAGGTGTGTCTCTTTCAAGCCAAATTAAACTACAGGGGATTGCATTGACCTAGCGAAGGGGGCCGAGTGTCAATTAGCGACAGAAGACGAGCGGTGAATATCGGCTGCTTTCGGTGTATGAGCACATCTTGAAGATCAAATACTTTTTCCGTTTTCATGCAAGTTCTTGCAGACTTAATGCGATCTACTCTGTGTAGTCATGTAGGCCCGGATATTCCTGATAATCCCTCAAAATGTTGTACAGACAATATATCGCTAACGTGTTCATAAAGATTGGCTCAGACATTCGAAAGTTGATTGTGGGATACACAGACATAAAGAGAGGAAGAAGATTGCATAAGCCTGCGCCCACCGGTGTGTCCCAGCGTCTGGTGTGTTGTCGCACCCACTTCACTATTTACACTAACGCGCACTTACACTACACTAGTTCAAAAGGCTTGAGTCCCTAGAGCCTACTCATTACCCTCTCGTTGTAGAGCGGCTGTATTGCCTCCACCTTGGTGTGCTGGTGAAACCGATCTTCGTGCTTCTTGGCTGTCCACTAAATTTCGGTAGTGACTATTCTACTGCCAAGTGTAAGCAATTATATATAAATTGGTATTCATTGTTTATGTTTTGCTATTACCATTGTTATTGTTATTAGAGGGGGTGATTTTCTCCATGCACCGCGACCAGTTTGATCCATTGTGCGTCCCCCTATGATCTTCTACCACTCTCTATACCCTGCCGGTACTGGTGCTTACCATCAGTCCCGACTCAGCCAGCGAGGTCGGCCTCTAATGGCTCAGAGGTATCTCGATGCTTCCCCCATCTACCAGAGGCGTTAGAGACTATTGTTGGGCGGGAAATGTCCTTAATTTAGCTCAGTGGCCTCCTTTGGAGACATGAGGTTCTTTTACGTGCCGTAAAGCTACGACACGGGACCCACGGCTTAAAGTCCCCCCCGGAGGACTTGTTCCCTGAATTTTTCCGCCCTTAAAAATTCCACGACCTCCGCCGGGTTTACTCCTACTATTGATATTACTTTTGCTATTAATGGTGTTAATTCTATGGGCCAAGCCTCTTTGAGAAAGTGCTGATTGCTCAGCCTTTCAGGAAATCCTCAGCGTGCTATGGAACACAAAATTTGATTGCCGTGTACACAGGAGCCTGCCGCTGCTCCCTATCCTGAGACAAATGCATTAAGTCAACATCCTCAGATTTTATTATTTTAAAATCCACTTTAATGTTATCCTCCCATCTGCGCCCAGGTCTTATTATTTATTCTTTCCTTCAAGTTGTACTACCAAAAGTTGTATACACTTCTCTTCCTTCCCATGCGTGCTATACGTCCTGCCTGTCTCATATTCCTTCATTCGGTCATGCTAGTAACATGTGGCGAGGTGTACAACTTACGACCTCACGTATGTAATTTTCTTCATTCTCTTGTTACGCCCTTTCCCTGTTGTTTTTTGTCTCTTTCTTATTTTTCTTTCGGATCCCTAATGATTATGTCATTTAGTTTTCAGCACTACATCCCCTGTGTGTTTTCTCTTATGTCCGCATCTTCTGTCCTTTTTTGTGATCGCATGCAGCTCGCCTTTTCGCTGCTCTCAAGTGAATAAATTGATTGAATTGAATTATTATTTTTGCGTTTTGCGCCTGCTTACTTTATAATTTTCATTTGGTCCGATGAGTAAGCATGCAAGTAAATAAGATTATTATTATTATTATTATTATTATTATTATATAGGATGTTGTGTTAGCACACGAATGAGTAAAATTAATTGAGTTATTTTTATTATTATTAACTTATATGTGTGTATGTACATGTACTGTCCTTTCTCGCCCCAAATGGCATAACTACTGGAAATGTGCTTATTTTATTTTCCTCGCCTGTTAACGCTAACTTTAATTCTTCTTGGAATTATTAATTTATTGCCATTATATAGTTTGTTATATTTTGTATTTTGTTTTTAATTATTTTTGTGTATATCTATGTACCCGTGCTAACTTTGTAATTGGTCTCTGTGCTGTTAAGTCCGCACGTAAATAAACATGAATTGAATTGAATTGAATTGAATTGTTGTGTTTGAATCGTGTCAGTTCAGCTAGGTGACGGAATGAGCTACCGGGATTCGATTCCCTTCAGAGGGGTGCAGGTGAACTTTGGGATTGACCCAGTCTCCTAACAGAAGGGTGTTCCTGCAAGAGTATTGGCAGCGGAGCTGTGCATGTAGCCAGCCGCCAAACGCTCTCCCCTCAAACCCCTTACATGCCAGCTTGACGTAATCCTCAGCTCAGATATATCGTATCTTTCTTTACTGTTATCATTAGTATTACGGTCGTACACTATACAATTTCATGATTCTTGTTACTATATCCAATACGGTTTTTTTTTTGTGTTCTGTTCTATAAATTGACCATTTTCCTCGACGGCTCATTGTGTCACCTTTAGGGGCATTTCAGGTACATCCTGACTTAAGTCTTTATATTAAAATCATCAACTGAAGATACCTTCATATTATGTATGATATTTATTCATCAGTGTTAATATTTTGTCTCTCAATCACATTTTTAATGCCCGCGACACATTCTCATTTAATAAAATATTAATTGTATTCAATGTAATTGTATGTATGTTCTTTCGTCAAGCCTTAGCGTATTTTGATTTATGTGAATAGAATTGTCATCACTTCATCATAATTTAAATTATATAAATTGTCTGTTTGTCTTCATAGCTTGTATGTCTGTTAGTATGTTCATGTATTTCTTCTCATGTGTGGCTGTTAAGTCTGCATGCTACTAAACAACGATTGCATTAATTATCACTATGAGGCATTTTGGGTCTGATTACATTTTTAACTGTAGTAGAGCCACATCCACGAGGATTCACTGATAGTCACAGCGTTTTGTGGTGGTGTGGAGCCGAAGCAGAAATTATCATACCCAGCCGGGGCTAAACTAAAGTAGACTTCCTACATTAAACATTTAGCACTCTGCCATGGTAATTAGGTATTTAAGAGTTAAAGTGCACTTCAAGTCCGCAGTATTGAACATACGGACCCTGTTATTCATCAAATATTAAGGCAGTGGCTGTAACTTCGTGCAACTACTTGCACGTCATAAGACTGAGTGAGCGGTAAAGCGTGTCATGGCTAAGAGCTGTAACTGACAAGAACTGCAGATAATTCGCAGCAATTCGCCAATCAAAAGCAAACCAAAGAGACAGCACTTCACAGAACCTAGATCGACCAAATTTGTCTGCGTCCGTCGAAGGATTTCCTACTGCTCTAGGAGGTGAAATGTAGGAAGATCGATGAGAGCGTGTCTAGGATGAGAGATTCAAGGAACACACAAAACATTTTGGATGCCCTCGCTTGGAAAATTTGGAAACAGAAGGAGAATATAAAATCGATCTTAGCGAGATGTACTGTGAACTGTTTGGAACAGTTTCAGAATCGTGTCCAGTAAGAAGATTTGATAACAGTGGTTTCGAAATCGCAGAGTCTTCTACCAGAAGATTGGTTGTACTCCAAGTCAGACTGTTTCTTGTAGGCACGGATGCAGATCCTAAGTTGCGTCCTCTTTACCTTCGCATGCAGCTCTAATGAATGCCAGTTGTTATAGCTATGCAGATGCAGTGAATGTAAGAAATAAGCCTTCGCACGCTGCGGCAATTTGTCACAAGACTGAAAGAAATCCGAGTGATTTCTGATAAATAATTAACGCAGTGGAGCAAAATTCCTCTTGCGCAGCTACTAGTTGCTCAGCTAGTAAAAAAATTCCCTGCTCTTCCTTCAAAGCCCATTGTCATTACCGTGTTCACAAGAGCCGTCCACTGGTCCCCATCCTGAGCCAGCTCAGTCCAATCCCTCTAACATCCGTTTTAATATTGTCCACCCACCTACATCTTGGTCTTCCCAGTGGTCTCTTTCCTTCTGGGTTAATTTCTATACTCATACAAACAACAGACAAAATTATAGTTCTGTACATTTTGACCTCCGTGTCCCCAGAAAGGAAATGCTAAGATGTATGATTCTGAACCCGATAGTCGTGGATATTCCGAGTATTTTAGTATGCTCCAAATTCCTCTGTGAATGTAATATTGATTGTTATTCATGTTGCAATATATTTTATATTCACCGCACACTCGATGGATTTATTGTCTATCTTCACGAAAGGCTTATCTATTCGAAAGGTAAGCGCTTGCAAACGATTCAGATTTTAGTCTTCCGGGTTGTGGCACCATGTAGTACTGTAAGTAGATACCAAGGTTATAGAAGAACGTACCTGCCTCCATCCTCAGAAACAGAAGTAATTGTGGTGAGAATTCGATCAGGCCGTATCGGAAGATCGCAAGGAAGATGGTGACTTAGATCCAAGTGCGGGAGAGTAGGAATATGGAACAGGAACTGTTAGAAGAAGAAATGGCTCTCTGTATAGAAATCTCAATTTGTTTTCCACAGGTTGCCCTTTAAGTTCCAAATGACGTACAGCCCACAGGTGAGACAACACATCATGCTACTAATGATACTCCGCGTTACTCAAGTTAACTAACAAGCAGAGTTCTGGAAGATGGGAGTTTTGCTGGATGATTTATTCTGAACTGCAATGTTCACGTTACGATGTCCCAACACCTACACGGATCCTTTTTCTAGTATAAAGTTACATGAACCGTCAGGTAAAGCGGGACAGTTAGTAAATACCCCCACCCCAACTCCACCCTGCTGTGGCAATGATTCATTAGAGGCGCTTCCGGATCGATGCTGAGAACGTGTCACGTGTAACAAAGAACACGGGTGGCGTGGTAACATGGGGTTGAACATAAGTATGAGGAAATATGTCTCAAAGGAGGTATTGTTCGTACAGAGAGGGTGGCAGTTAGGGGATTCAATTACAAAGTTATTTCCCAAACAGAGCACAATGTGGAAAAACTGAAAATAAATTTATTTTTAGTAACGTGGAAAATGGTGCATGCATATAACGAATATAGTATCAAGAAAAACTGCTTTTATGGTATGAGTTCAATTTTGAGAAGAAGGTAGGGGCAGGTTTTATCGGGTTTCTCAACTTCGCCCTGCCATACGCGGATTCTGTGTAGCAGGGCACAGCGCTCTAGAGTTGTGTTCGGTTTATTCTCGGGTGGATACCGACTGTGCTCAGTGATGGATTCCGTGGTTTTACTTAAACTCTTCAGGCGCCCTCTTTCAACCCTTCATCTTGATTATTTTTCCACTCTAGAAGAAATATAACCTCGCTATTCAAACAGGGTCGTTAAATAACGTGGCAAATATTTATGATGTCGATTCATAACCAGAAAAATAAATTTAATTGGAACAGTGCAATTAATGAAATTTACATAGAATGTCCAGGATTAGCGGTTATGACCATTCCTTCACAGTTATAAAGTTTATCGTTCGGCCCTAAATCGCCTGTCCCTTCCACGTTCTTCTTCACGGTGAACTGGATGGTCAGCCATTTGATTATGCACGACTAATTCAACGATGACAGTAGCAACGATTCAGTTTTTGTTACTTGTCTGCCGAAATTATTAGAAAGCCATCCTGTTCTAGTTATGTATTTAATCTAGCCTGGAAAAGAACTGCTGAAAAATCTGTAGCCCATTCTCTATGAGATTAAGGTACTAGTTCGCTGTTAAGCTGTCCTGAGTAGTAAGCTGTCCAGCCAAACGATCGTCAGTAAGACTGCAGCAAACAAATAAACAAAAACACACTCCGTGGTTTTAATCCGCAAGCGAACTAAACCGACCGAGCTACAGCCGCTTGACGGCGAAATTAGTGCGAACTTTAGCGGATAGAGGGTGTCGCATGGTCAGCGCAACGGATCCCCACGGCCGTTAATCTCGGTTTTCTAGACCGGAGCCTCAGTTTCCTTGAAATAGCTCCTCAATTATCTTCACGAGGCTGAGTGGACTCCGTTCCAGATCCACTACTTCTCAGAAAATCTGGTAGCCCCGGGAATCGAACCCGTACCTCTGGATCTGTAGCCAGGAACTCTGACCACTAGATTACAGAGGCTGTGTAAGACTTCAACAAATATAACTTAAAAAATAAAGCTGTTTTACTCAATCGATTTTTTTTAAAAGAAAGCAGTCTTCTGGAATTTGGCACCGCGTTACCTCACTTTTCATCAAGAGCTCCGTAATGGCTGAAAATCAACTCAGTGGTGATAACAATATTTCTTGCTCAAAATAACCCAATTAAGACTCTTCTTAAGTTTGACTGTCGTTTCGTTAGACAGTCTCTATACGTACGGATAATAAACCACAATTCTATCTTACAATATTGTTAGTAGAAATAGGTTCCCAGATGTTTATGTCTCTGTATATTATATTGTAACGTGTTTGGAGTAGATATTTCCATGGCAACGCAATAACAGTGGGCCGCTGCGTAGAGAATGCCGAAACAACGACCCGAACTGACCCCACTTCTGACACCAGTTGTCACGTGTTGGGTATGTCACGCGACAAATTAATCCACGTGGGTCTCGGATCTAGCGAATCTTCATTGGACACTCACACTTATACACCTTACAAGTATTATCACTTGCGGTATCACGTGGCCTCTGCGACGTCCTGACTGGGTTCCAACTGTCTTGTATGAAGGCTCGGTTCCAACTGTCGTGTATCCCAAGACTGTCTTATCAAAGTCAAAGTCAAAGTCACATTGAGACTCACGGTCAGTCAGTCAGTAAGCGTTGGTGTCGAGACCCATTTGGGGATCATGACCAGATATTACTTATTATCGTTTGACAGTTACCTTCTTAAATATCTGAAGCCGTTGCTATGCATTGAACCTTCTGTTGTAACCGTGGAGACTCCTGTTAGAATTACAATACCGCTATTGTTATTTCCTACGCAACGGTCTATTCTACCGTTTCCATGGAAGTATCTCTTCTGGGTTCCGAACATGTGACAATATGCATTTCTGTGTTTCCCAGAGCGACCTTATTAACGTGTTATGTTAATGTGGTTGGGGTGTTACTCTCAACGGTACTTTCCCTGGGCTGAGTTCAGGAAACTGAAACACATGTTTTAAGATGTTCCAGTTCTTCCATAACTGCGATATAGTGCAATTATAATAGACGTTATATTGAATTTTTAACTAGAATATTTATATGTCAGCGGCATCCGGTCTGAGAGGTCGTAAACGCTCCCTTCAACTTCGTTTTAGCAGAGCGGGTACGTTTTATTGCTCCCAAGCGCGATCGGTCTGGAATCTAATCGTAGCATTAGTCTACTTCTCAGTTCGAAATTCAAATACAGTCACTGGTCTCATTACACCGCTGAATCAAGCTACCAGTCTAGTTCGCAATGAGTCACCGTGCACCAGCATCATCAGATTAACATTACGGTCCACTTCGATGCTACTACGTAAATTGTCATGTCGTGAGATTTATTGAAGACAGCCATTGTTCCCTGAGTCAGAATATTTTAATATGGATCGGGTATGATACTGGTGGGTCATGCAGCACAAATGGGAAAAGAGAGGTACGTATAAAATGTTGAATGGGTGCATCGTGTTGTGTTAATTATATAAAATTCTTTATTAGAAACCGTCACAACACAACGACGAAACAGTTAATTATTTTTATTATTTGTCAAGAATCCAGCACTATTGTACCAATGATATAAAATGCAGTTCAATATTTTAAGAATTTCGTAATTGTTTATTTGCCTGATGATAGCTTTCTAAAAGTCGAAACATGTAGCTAAATACTACTGAACATTAACTGTTTCGTTATTGTGTTGTGACGGATTCTAATAAAGAATTTTATATGTATAAAATGTTTATTATCAAATCGAAATACAAAGTATCACTTGGAGACCAAGACATAGGCGGAAGGATAATATTAAAGAATGTGAAATGGACTCATCTGGTCTAGGATAGGGATGAACAGTGGGAAATGGCTTGGTCAGGTGAGCTAATAAAGAAAGGGCACTGCCCCGTGTATTATGTTAGCTGGTTAATCTAGTGTGTAGCTTTATGGCATAATTCATTCATCATTCTGTCCGCCTTTCACCTTAATGGAAAGGCACTGACCGTCCAGCTAACGTGCAGATGTTGTTGGAAGGATTTTCTGTACAAGAGTCAAAATCAGGGCTTCATTGTACTCATACGAGTTACTGCATTGTATTTACTTGCATTAAAACGATGAAGTTTTATTAACGCTTTTATTTTGTTGCTTTTAATTTCAGAAAGTGAGAAAAATGTTATTTCCTCGACCATATTTCAACAAAGAGGGGAACTTTCTCCATATTCAGAGAATGAGATTTAATGCTATCAATTCTGAACACCTAAATAAAGACATACGAGTATATAGCATTATAAATGTGTGTATATTTATATAGAGAGACAGACGGACAGGCAGAGAGAGGACATACAGAGCACATGGTTAGGTCTGCAGTTAATGGTCACATTCTTAAAGTAGCCTTGAACACTCGACGTTTATTAATATAATTATTTTCAGATATATATAGACCGCCTCTGTGGTCTAGTGGTCAGAGTTTCTGCCTACAGATCCAGAGATTCCGGGTTAAATTCCCGGCGCTAACAGTTTTCCTGAGAAGTAGTGGGTCTGGAACGGGGTCCACTCAGCCTCGTGAGGATAATTGAGGAAATATTTCAAGGAAGTAGCGGCTCCGATCTAGAAAATAGGAACTAACGGCCGTGTGTATTCGTTGCGCTGACCACGCGACACCCCATATCCGCTAAAGATGGTACTAGCTTCGCCGACAAGCGACGGTCGCTCGGTCGGTATAGTTCGCTTTCGGACTACAGGTTACGGTGTTCTACATATATATATATATAATGATTCATATATACATAGCTTACTCTTTCATTTCTTAGTCAAAACGAAAAAGAAATATGTAACTGTAACAAGGAAAGGAGGTTCGAATGAGTAAGACATGTAGCATGCATAGATGAGAAGAGAAAATCATGTAAAGTTGAAGCCGGACGGCCGAAAGAGAAGAGGCCAGCCGAGAAACCTGATAGTAGATAGCAGATCAGAGGATCATATTGAAATGAACTTGTCTGTGAGGATGTGAACTGGGATGTGGTCAAATGATGGATAATTGTTAACACGTTAAGGAATCTTTGAGTTGCATAGAAGGCGCAAGCTTTCGTCACTAACTAAGCGATTGTAATATGTTCAAGGACATTACAGTTTCGTTCAAGGGGTCCTCGGTTAAAATGCAGGGACGGAAACCGGTCACCCTGATGATGACGGTCTTCATGGTTTTCTTAATCCCTCCAGCCAAATGTGGGGATATGTTCCACGACAACTTTCTTCCATACAATTCCCAGTTCGTTACCCGCCAATCTTCCTATCATGCGGCACTATGTTTACGCTAACAGCATAAACGAATAAATAAATAAGTTCCGTGCTCCTTTGAACCAGTTAAACTGACACTGGCATAGTCCTGTAACATAATATTGCATTTCCTGTCACGCTGCAATCGTCTTAATCCTTTTGTAAATCTATGGCTCCAACGGCCACTTAGCAATTTGATATTGGGCTAATATTGGCGCCGCTGCAAGTGCAGATTGGTATCAGCAGTCGTGACCATCTCTAGAACGAACACTTTCCAACGTCTTGAATACCTTCACAATAGCATTTCGGATACTCTAGCTGTTTCCAAAACGTTGTGTTTTAAAAAGCTAAAGATGACGGACAGCATCCGAAATAAGGGGAATCCTTTCTATGTTTATTCTCTGCATCCTTTTGTAAATTCTAGAATCACAGTATATATTGGTCTTCTACACTGCCATAATGGTCATTGTTACTGTTGCGCACCATCGTCAGAAATTTTTATACTTGGCCTGAACATATTGCTTACCAAAGTTTCGCCATCTCAAGCCACAGGTGGCCACCTTATCGTGCGAAGGCATGTAAGAAAAAGCTCGCTTCAGAAACTAGGACTCGCGACCCCGCCGCATAGAAATGTCATTTGTGAGTCTTCCTCACAATTAATCTATGATCATTTCAGTAACGTTTACTCCATGCGAAATTTGATAAAATTCTATAAAGAATTTGATTTTTTAACCACCGCTTTCAGTACTACCTCTGCATATAAAACAACAGCCAGCATATGAATGTGCTGGATGCACAGTGCTATGAATAACTTGAAAGTTAAGTATTCTCAGGGCGGTGTAGAAAGTAAAGTACAGCGCATTTTGCGTTTGCAGATCTCCTGTTTATATTGTCAACAGGAGCAGACTAACAATTTAAAAATTTTGAGGATTCCAAGTCTGTGATTCTTCAAATTGTGGTCATCTAGTGGCGTCGCAACCCAGAAGACTACATTCTAAAAGTAATAACATATTTGTGTATACCTTACTACGCCTGAACATTAATACAGAGTTTGTGATTACAAACTGACAACGTCAGACTGAGAAGGAATACGTTTTACTAGAGCCTGGATCTTAACTTTAAATTTTAATAAATTGAGATAAAAACTTAAGGCAACAGAATAATTTATTGAAAAATCTAGTAATGTATCAACTCTCATAGAGTTCTGATATATTACGTCATGATGGTCACACCGTTGACCGAAATATATTTTATAAAATTAATTAAAATGTAAATGTAAGTGATATTTGCATGCAAACCACAAGACCCGGAAAGCAGGCTGAGCGGTGCGAGGAAATGACCAAAAATTCAGTAAAATGAGTTCTACTTTCGCAACTTTAAGATTAAGTATACATTCCATGCAATCCTTTAAACACATCTGCTCAGTTATCAGATTAACTTAGTTTAACATCAGATAACACATTTATGTGTATACTGAAAGCAGTATCTCACAATGAAGTGCCTATTACTTGTAATTAACGTGATGGTTTTACACTAAGGATGTTCTGCTTTCGACTCTTCGCAATGTCGGATATTCCAGATATTATGTTTGCTTCCGCCAGTGAATTGAAATTATGTTGTAAATAATCACTCCATATGCATGCCTCAGTAGGTCACAGATACATGAAAGGATGGATCCCTAGGTTATTCGTGAGGCTGTACCTGTTGCAGAAGTTAATTGCATGGATGTATTGGTTATCACAGGGAATTGAATATTGTTCAGCATAGTCGAGGCCATTCTGATCCTGCAAGAGATTTTAAAGAATATTTCGATCTTTGCACAGATTGTTGTAGCTGACAATACGTGACATCTCTTGGCATGTTGTCTGAACTACATAGTGAAGAAACATTTTTCCTGCTTTTCAAGTTCGTAGGAATTTACCCACGGAAGAAAACCATAAAATGGTGGCATGGCACTGTACTCACTAACGCTGACACTTCTAGTATTAATGTAAACCTACGCTCTTGGCAGGCATTTGAATAAAATGAGAGAACAACGACGAACCAGCGACCAGATGGTGTGCCGATAAAATTCTGACCGCCTATTTCTCGAACATAGGTCAGATATTTAGGCTGTAATTTTGGTTTGTGACACCGTGTAGACACGTAGTATATAGATGGCTACAGGTATTTGGAAGAAGCTGGTGCCTCCATCTTCAAGATAGATGGGAGATGGTTGGCAAAAACGTTAAATCTAAATGTTACTACATGTTGGCGCAACCCAGAAGACCCCAATCTAAACTTTCACCTTTATTAAAACTTAGAATCTCGAAAGTCAAGGCATACCGTTGAGATAACCCGCTAGCCAGTTGCACGTGAGAAGGAAGAGACAGAGTGTAATACTACGAATTCCGAGATATTAGAACTATCCCCGGAGTGTTGTTACAAATCAGTTCTCTATTAAGCAATGAAACATAGGCAGGCAGCCTGGCTCGCCCAGTGGATGGTCTCCCTGGCACCGGGACGCTCGTATCGATCTACACCTGCTGTCAGGTCAGGTCACTGGACCGAGCCATCTGGATGGGCCGCACCCTCACACCCGTTCTGAAGCCTTGTTGTATATTTTCATTTAAAGACCGATAGCTTCCTCAGCTCTATGCGCTATACGGGGCTACGGCGTAGGTGGTCTCCCTGCATTTCTTGATGTATTTAGATGTCAGTGTATCAACTCCATATGTAATAGAGTTGAGGTAAAAAGTAAAATTGTTCCGTTCTCATAAAACAGCACGCCATGAAGATTTACGATGAAGAACTATAGCTGAACCAACCCTAAACTAGACACTAGCGGTCAACTTCAAGGCCCAACCGCTTTATCCTCAAGAATAACGTCTCTGATACCTACCAGATAGGCCCCAGATACGGTTTGCATGCGGTGGCAGAGAGAGAGAGATCCCTGCTGCGCCTGGGAATAAAATCCTGTCAAGCCCCTAGCCTACCCACATACTGACTGAGCTATCAAATTGAAGGACTTCTAAAATTGTAAAGTAAAGTAAAAAGTAAAGCTATCCCTGTACCAGGCCGTGAAGGCCCATAGGGTTGTGAGACATTTAGGGTCCCACATTATCTAGACCAGGCATGTCCACCTTCAAACACCTATTTTCCCCTCAAAATCTGCATATAATCATATTATATTACAAGTGAATTTATATACTTTTCACGTATAATTTCCTTATAGGCCTATGAGATCGACCAAAAATCGTCCCACGATCGACGCTTTGGGCATGCCTGATCTAGACAATCGGCTCACAGATGGCGGTAAAATTTTCAACGTTACGGGCCGGCTGCGCTTCACTCCCAGGCAAATTATTTAATTAATTCCTGGTACCCATTTCTGTTAGAGGCTGAGTAAACCCCAGGGCCTAGTGCAGCTGGAAGGATTAGGTCAAGTGAAGAAAATCCAATAACCTCATCGGGACTTGAACCCGTGACCTTCAGGCTTGTAGCATAGCCCCTCAAAATTGTACTGCGAACAAATGAGTTAGCAAGAAATGGATCGGAAATACATTACACGGGGGGGATACGGAATGCATAAAATATTTTAGTCGGAAAATCTGAAGAAAGATGCCACACGGGATTCGTAGACATAGCTGGACTTTCTGAAGTAATACGTTGTGCGTTCAAGTTCTAAGGTCTCAGATTTTTTTTCTCACACAATAATCATACAAAAAATTTGAAACTTCTGTCACTTTTCAACGTAATCTCCCTGCAGCCGTACATATTTTTCACAACGTCAACGCCATGATTCCATGGCCGCTGCGAACGCTTCTGTAGGAGTCTGTTTGGACCACTGGAAAATTGCTGATGCAATAGCGGATTGAAAAACGGCATCCATGTGTCATCCATTGTCACAGTTGATGAAAAGAAAGTCCCATTCATGCCTTCATCATTGCCATGCGTGCAGCCTTGTGGTCATCCGCCAAAATTCGTGGAACCCACATGGAGGACAATTTCCGCATTCGCAGGTCTTCATGCAGGATTTTGTGCAGATCCCACGGAAATGTCAACTTTGGAGGCGATGTTTTCCACACTCAATCGGCGATCCTCCAAAACAACTTTCTCAACTCGCTCGACCATGTTGTCAGACCGGCTGGTGCGAGGCCGAAATTGTTCTGGTTCGTTGTCACACGACGTTCGGCCTTCTTTGAACTGTCGCGCCCACGAACGCACATTTTTTCACATTCATGNAAGTGTGTGGCCTCTGTGGTCTAGTGGTCAGAGTTCCTGGCTACAGATCCAGAGGTCCCTGGTTCGATTCCCGGTACTCCCATATTTTCTGAGAAGTGGTGGGTCTGGAACGGGGTCCTCTCAGCCTCGTGAGGATAATTGAGGAGCTACTTCAATGGAAAAGTAGCGGCTCCGGTCTAGAAAACCGAGGTTAACGGCCGCGGGGAACCGTTGCGCTGACCACGTGACACCCTATATCCGCCAAAGTTGGCACTAACTTCGCCGACAAGAGGCGGTCGCTCAGTCGGTATAGTTCACTTGCGGACTACAGTCCACGGAGTTTGTTTTTGTTTATGTGGGTGAGGACTAGTTTTATCTAGCTCAAGACAGGGCCGAATGGTTGCTTTCTGCGAGCGTGGTAATGGAACCAAGTGTTCCACTGACGCGAGAAATTCCCCTACTAGTTGAGCGATTAGCAGTTTATCAAGATGGGCCTTTACTCCATGGCGTCAGTCATTCACAATTGTTAATTGGGAAGAATCCTTGGTCTAATCTAAGATATTATCTCGGCGTTTGCCTTCAGGGAATGAGAAAACCATCAGAGAGGCGTCACCGGGCCAAGAGCAGGTCCGACAACTTTCGAACGCGAAGCTGCAGACCCCCTTGTCCCGAGATCCGGTAGAGTATGCAGGTACAATTAGGTACGCAAGTTGTCTTCTTGATACAGTCTGTCAGCCTGAAGCTTTCGTAGCGTTCTTCGAGGATCGTGCTTGGTTGTAGGAACAAATCTTATCGAATCAGAAAAAAATCTCATTACCCTTTGCATTAATTAAATAATTTTCCTTGTGAGTAAAGCGCGGCCGGCGCGTAAGGCTGACAACCTTACCGCCATCTTTGGGCCGATTGTCTAGATAATGTGGGACCCTCAACGTCTCACAACCCTATGGGCCTTCACTGCCTGGTACAGGGATAGCTTTACCTTTTTTTTTATTTTATTTATTTTTTACTTTTTAGTCCTTGCATTATTGTTATTGTGATTATTTATGTGATTCTCTTAAATGGAATTACTACTAATACAGATTCTATCTACGTTAAATTTGCCCGATATAACCTCAAACTTATACCGCATGGAAGTTCTTAATCTTCCGTTTACGAACATGATTTCGTATACAATTTGTAAAAATGTTTATGACGTGTCTTCATATGTTTGTTGCCCCAGAAAATCCTATTCTTCATTATCATCGTTATAATGGTTTCGAATTGGACATCACCTTCGCATTCCGTCATAAGCCTCTTGTTACTTTGCATTCTACAGAAGAATTATGCCTACCTTAAAAGACTCACTAGTATTTTTTTGAAGATCTATTATCATAATATCATTTCAGGGTAGGAATTTAGAAAATTCGAGACTGCCGTATTCTCTGTTGCCATAAGGTTCTTACACCAGCTCAAGAAGAACAGCCGGCTGGCCGGAAAAGCTAGGCACATGCGATAGGATGATGCCATAAACATCGCAATACGGATCATATCTTGGATTTTGTATTGAAGCCAGATAAATCTAGTGCTAACACACGTATTATTAATCTAGCACATAAAGCAGCGTCTCCTCTCTTGCGCGTCAATGTATGAAACTCGATTGGGAGCCAGAAAAGAGGACCGTGTATTTTTAAATTAGATATTAAGCTCTAATCCGGGATAGACGCTGCCGTGTAAGCAGTTCCATTCACCGTAAGAATGATGTTTCTGTTTTTCCCCGTTTCTGATGAGTCCTTTCCAATCACTCCTGAGGCTCTGTATCCCGTGAAGAAAATGATGATTGAACCACAAGAGAGACTAGTTCCTTGCTGCATCAATATCCGACTACCTGCTGAACCGTTACGCCCTGATCATAAATCAGGACACCCTAACCGTGCTTCTTCCTCTTCAATAAAAATCTCAGTTATTGGGCCGACTCAAGTTTATAAGACCGTAAACAGAAAACGGGTTTCCTTCTTCCACATAGCGTTAGGGCCCCTGTTTTTACTTATCTTGTGACAGCCTATGTTAGGAACAAGTTAAATATAAAGAGAAACGAAGATTGTAAGGCAGTAAACCGACACGTTTTCTATTTCAGTACGAAACATCTGTCTGCTTATTATGATAAACCTGGCAGATGTAATCTAGAATGAAGAGTTATGTCTTCTGGAGTGCAGTGCCATGTAGTCCTTTGAGAGGCAACCGACTTTTCGGAGAAATATGTAGCCTCCATCTTCAGGGTCCAAGAATAATCCAAGCAATAAATTAGCATGAACCAGAAATTGCTACGCTGTCCTCACAAACGTCGGTTGATTTTCTATGGACTACATGACATTGTATGCCACAAGATAGACCTGTTCTTAACCATTGCTAGGAGACTTCAAATCCTACATCATATGGAATAATTTTATAATTATAATTTTAGATGTAAAAAAACTCCGTGGCTTTAGTCCGCTAGCGAAATATACCGACCAAGCGACCGCCGCTTGTCGACGAAGTTAGTGCCAACTTTTGCGGATAGAGGGTGTCGCGTGGTCAGTGCAACGAATCCCCACGGCCGTTAATCTCAGTTTTCTAGACCGGAGCCGCTACTTTTCCTTTCAAGTAGCACCTCAAATATCCTCATGAGGCCAAGTGGACCCCGTTCCAGACCCACTACTTCTCAGAAAAACTGTCAGCGCCGGGAATCGAACCCAGACCTCTGGATCTGTCGCCAGGAACTAAAATCACGGAGGTTTTTTCTTTTTGTTTAATCATTTAACAACACTTGGCTGTCTCGGATTATGAGGAATCGAATGACTGGCTTGCAATGAATAATGACATCGACAGGATGCGGAAGACATCGGTCGTATCTTAATTTAAGATTTTGCCCCGATATTAGCCTAGTGGGACTGAGCAAAACCATGAAAATACCAGTCACGTTAGTCGGTATCCCAACCGAGGTCCGAACCGAGTAACTCCCAAACACAGATTGTTCCTCATGAGCCAATTTGCTCGGTACACGCTCAGATCGGAGTCTTTTATCTTCCCGAAAAACTAGAAATGCGTCTGTTGCTTCGCCTGGATGTCAGAGAAAGACGTACAGGTAGGTTGAGTGCTGAGTGAAGTTGTCGGACCATTAATATTGACCTCAGGGTTCCTAAAAATGTCTCAACATGCAACTAATCTTCTAAGCTCTGTGTCAAAACAAGAAGTGCAAAGACATTGCAAATGTTCTCTCAACTACCCTTGATGGCCTTGTAATTTTGGGCTAATACAATTTAATCAAAATCTGTCAAATAATTTCCGAGTGCGCCGAGATATCGCGTTTGGGTCGCTAGAGGAGTTCGATTATTTTCATAGAAGGACTTTCTATGTAGATATATTTATGGAGATAGTCTTCATAAATTATTTAAAGTCGACCAAAATAGTCAGAACCGTTTTTGAGAAAATCACAGTTTTATGTTTTGCGGCCGTTGTTACTAGATCTAGAATGTTCATACCCAGTAGGCACTGGCACAAGCTGGATGAACTCTTAAGAAGCAAATATTAATAAAGTTCGTCCGTTCCTTCAGACCTCAGCAAGACACACATACATATAGACAGGTAAAAAAAAAAGAAAAGAAAAAGAAAATGAGCTGGCATTGCAGGACAATTTTCGTATTCAGCAGTGCTGAAAACTTAAGAATTCATCACAATTTTGGGATTATATTTCATGATCACAGTACTTTTTTCACAGTATGCACATAATGAAGTAAAAATATTAATAATAATTAAAAAAAATATTCTTAATTACATTCCTGAAAATAGTGGGGCCTTTTAAAATTTTATGCAGTGTGGCAGCAGTGAGTATGATTAACATTACGCTTATTATGTTTAACCGCGAAAGGAAATTCAGTGTGAAATACCATTTTTTACTTTTATGGATATGGGTAAAGGCAATGTTGATTTTAGATGTCCAAAAAAATCATGACACTAAGCAAAAACTTGTCACGGTATATGCCATACCGTTAGAAATTCGAGCACATATAGTTTTTTCAAAGTCACAATTGTCTTAAATCGTTTAATAGACTTAGCTCTATATATTATGATGAAAATTAATAATTCCGTTAACATGAATAATAACTGGCGATTATACAAAATCACCAGATAGGAGTTATATGTGATCACCTGTTATTCATAACTGCTCAGTTAATACCGTATTTACGCATGTATAGGCCGCGTGCGTGTATAGGCCGCAGCACAATTTTCAGACAGAAATTATAGAAAAAATAATTTTCTTGGAATATTATTTCAGGAGTAGAACATCCTGTATTACTAATTATGAATATAATTTTTTTTAAATGAAGTGTGATTTCGAATATTTCGAATATAAGCCGCACCCCAGTTTTCCTCTTGAATTTTTGGCAAAAAATGTGCGGCCTATACATGCGTAAATATGGTAAATATTACCATAAAATAACCAGGCGTATGAATAAACAGTTACGGGATAAGCGGCATCGAGATGAATGTAAAGCTACCGAGAGTTCATTCACATTATGGTCACTCCGCCACGACAAAGGTCTCGGGAATTACTGCAGAAAGTCGTATAGAGTCAGATAAAACTCGGTATTAAAGCGACAGCATTGCATCTCATGCACATTGGCATAAAACGTAATTATGAAATACAGCCTATAAACCTCAGCATGACAAAAAGAGTTCGATTTCGTAATATTCGAATCCAAACAGAATCCCAGAAAACTTAACCTACCAAAGCAAAGACGTCAACCGATACATTCATCGATAGAAAAGCTCCACTTTTCATTCTTTTTTCCTTCGCTGTTGCCAGAGAGAAGCCCTTCTTCGTCACTACAGCTGTATCTGCAACAAGCACAGAATGTTTGGTATCCGGGTAAATGTTGAAGGAATATCATTCGCGGGCGAGACATGAGAGCTCCCCCCCCCCCGTTTGCATTTCATTTACATGACAAAGCCGTGTTCGTACATAGAAAAAAGTTTCGTCTGCTGAGTCTTATTCCTCGGTCACAGCGACCCTTACCCCTTGGATGCATTATTATTCGATGCTGAAGTTTCTTTTTTCTTTTTTTCTTTTTTTTTTCATTTTTATTTTATAGAGGATAAGAGTTGTAAGCCGTCTTGACTTTTCAGAGGAAACCTGCCCTTATCCCCCCCCCCCAAAGTTCAGTTACACTACATTATTTTCTTTGACACTAATTGACCTTTCTTCGTGGAAGACGGTATGGACATCATAGAATTGGATACTTCGCCATCTTGGCAGTTTATGTCCTCCGGTTATTACCAGTCTAGACGGGGGTATCATATAAAGTTAAGAAACTGGAGCAATACTGGCACCTTTCGATACAGGGTCTGAAGTTTTGAAAGGCAGTAGTATTGAAAAGTTCCAAATTGTATTTAAACAAGTAGTCAGCTTCACACACATGAATACGATTACGTATTAAAAGTGAATAACAAGACGCTAACACAACAATTTATTATAACCCGATATTAATATGCTTCACAACAGGTTGCAGAAAATAAAGCTAAGCGATTACGTATGCCTGGTAGCACAACTTAAGTCTTCCTGAATTTAACTTCTTTATTAAGACCGTCACAGCACAACTATATCAAGGTCAGTGCCTGGTTTTGGCTCTGCTACATGTTTCGGCTATTAATAGCCATCAACAGGCAAATACATGGCCAACATATATACACCACTGAACTGCAGTATTAATAAAATTGGATAAAGTAATATTAATATATTAATATACTTGACGTAAAAATACAATAAATTAAATAAATACAATGAAAATTATAAATACTAGTCAAGCAAGTTGCATATACATGTATAAATACATGACCACTAAACTAAAGCTATTGAACTGCAATGCTGATTTATATTTTAATAAGAAATGCTTAACACCTAAATATGCACTAACAAAAACCAAAGTAAATCCACATAACAAAACTAGAGATCTAAAAACCGTTAAAAAATTCCAAAAAAAAACAAGAATAAAAAATGAAATTAAATTTTGGTATACTAAAAAACAACACCTAAATAAAATTGTATACAATTTACATCTAGAAAATGCAGCTAATTGGAATAATCTATGGTATATATTATACCTTAATATTGAAGCCATTAATCAACAGAAAATGGAAACCAAATACCACACTCTAAACAACAAAATTAAAAAACTAAAACAAGATAAAAAAATTAACACCATAAACAATAACACAGCATAACATACGTTTTTAAGCGTACGATCAGTATGACTGACATCATATTTACTGACGATGTATTGCACCTCTTAGACAAAGGACTGAAAGATAACCTGCACAAGAAACCCAAAAATTGGATAAAAACGCTAGCCCTTGAAGCCGACACTGCTATAAGAACTATACCTGATAAAAACCAACCTTATTTGAAGCAATTAGTAGCTAATAACTTACAAAAATTAATTAAGAAACAAAATCAAAAAAGAAATAAAATATACATCCAAACAGAGCATGTAGAATGGAACACACTAAAGAACATCAAACAAAAATTAATTAATAGTCACTCAATAATAGCAAAAGCCGATAAAGGCAACACGCTAATCGTTCTAAAAAAAGACGATTACATCAATAAACTTGATAACTTAATTAACAATAATAACTTTACTGAGTTGTCACACGACATTTCCAAAAAAGTACAACAAATTACAGGGAATTACATAAACAATTGTAAAAATATTATAAAACACAAAGATAAATCGAAACCTTTCGTTGAGAACGTGAATTTAATGGCCGTGAGAGTATGTAGTTCACTGCGTGTTCCTTGCAGTGCAACATCTGTATGCAGTTAAATGGTATAATCAAAAGTACACGTAGTTGCTAGCATTAAGTAAGAGTAGATTGTGGACTTCTGGGTTATGACACAGTATGGTTTGGTAGGTAGTTACCAACGTTTCAGAAGAACCTGCTGCTTCCATCCGCATGACGTCATTGAAGATGGAAGCAACATAGGGCTCCGAAACGTTGGTAACCACATATAAGTCTACATGATGTCATAACTGAGAAGAAGGCAATTTAAAATTTTACCGCCATGAAGTCCTCGAATGTTGTGTACATTTGAGTGAGAATGTATGGATGCCTATTGCATTGAAAGATTGCATACGAAAGATATACAATGGGACAGTCTACACAACAATAATTCTGAAAGAGACAGAGTAGACACTACTGTGTCAACATTCATTTTATCAGCTGTTGGTAGTCTAGGGGTAACGTTCCCACCTCATGACTCAAGGTACGCGGGTTCAAACCCGGCGGAGGTCGTGGAATTTTTAAGGGCGGAAAAATTAAGGGAACAAGTCCTCCGGGAGGGACTTTGAGCCGTGGGTCCCGTGTCGTAGATTTACGGCACGTAAAAGATCCTCATGTCTCCCGCCCAAGTAGTTTCCAATGCCTCTGGTAGATGGGGGAAGCATCGGGTACCGAGGGCCGACCTCGTTGGCCGAACGGGGCTGATAGCACGCACCAGTACCGGTATGGTATGGCGACTGGTAAAATATCAAAGGGGACGTACAATAGACTATTAGTCGCGGTGCATGGGNAAATGTACTTAAATCTTAACATTAAAAGGTTACAAATAAAAATTAGAATTAAAATGACGTTTAAAATATTTATAACTAATAATATAAGTCTAATTAGAATGATCAAGTCAAGGAGGATGAAGTGGGCAGGTCATGTAGCACGAAAGGGGGGAGGCAAGGAATGTGTATAGGATATTGGTGGGAAAGCCAGAAGGAAAGAGACCACAGGGAAGACCAAGGCGTAGGTGGGTGGACAATATTAGAATGGATCTTAGAGAGATAGGATGGGATGGTATGGATTGGATAGATCTGGCTCAGGATAGGGACCAGTGGAGGGCTCTTATAGACACGGTAATGAACTTTCGGGTTCCATAAAATGCTGGGAAATTCTTGAGTAGCTGCAGAATTGGCGGCTCCTCCAGAAGGGCTCAGCTCCATGAGTACGTAAATAAGTAATATAAATCTTATTTAAGACTGTGTGACCGCTACATATTTGTATATGTGTTGTTGGTTGGTCCACAATGGTAGTGATATTGTGATATTGGGTAACTTTCCTCAGAATCTGGGTCCTGTTGGTTTTTGGCCTTCATATTGTCGTGTGAAGGCTACACTCGTTGTTCTGGGTATCACCCTCAGGTTGTTTTTACATGGGGTTGGATATTCAAATTTGATGTTGTGTATATATGGAGTTTATGGGGATCAGTTTTATAAATATATATCAGTTATAACTAACAAGTAACAAACGAACTCTTCGCATGTCAGACATTCTTCCTTGAGCAATTCTTATTCCAATGGTGATGATATTTATTTTCTGTCATTATGGAATCAAAAATTCATGATTATAACGCAACATTACAAATATTTCCATTCATTTTCAATTTGAGTAGAGTCGATTTTCATGTTTTGCAGGCATACGAAACAGGCGGAGAGGAGATGGCCAATATTGCAGAAATCAGCTGCCAGCCTCTTGCAGCTTCTGGCCTCGCAAAGGGCACGGAATTTAATATCTTTCATTACACTTCCTTCTGCTTAATGTTCGTCAGTCACAGAAGCCTTTAATAATTTAACATGCACAAAGCCAGTATACGAGGATAGCTCGAACCAACTAATGACCAGATTCGGGATTGTGTAGGATTTTATCTCTGTTTTGTTACTTGCATCCGACAACAGTTCTGGGCCCGCTTTGTGTCAAACGCCCACCAGGAACAATATTCAAACTCTGTCGGGTGCCTAATGGGCACGACGCTGGGGAAACCTGATAGGTATTCAGTTCAATACGCGAATAAGTAAAGTGGCACGTCCAAACCAAGCATGCATGACGTGATACCAGACCTCATCCACTTTGTGGATTGAAAGGTGTGTAACACAGCGAACCATCTTGAAGCACCGCATCGCTCATTCCAATTATCACAAATTTGAATTCAGCAATTCATACGATTAGATAATATTTAGTTTCGAACTTTGTCAATGGGTACTGCATAGTGATGACCTTCATAACTTGCACTCCTCGTCAAATACACAAATGATCAAGCGAAGGAGGATGAGATGGTCAGGACATGTAGCACGCATGGGAAAGAGAAATGCATACTGAATTTCCTTACGAGAGTCAGAAAGAGATAAACCGCTAGTAAGACGTAGCGTAGATTGTAGTATATTATTAAAATGGATCTTAGAGAAGCAGGATGATGGTATGTATTGAATTCATCCAACTCAAGATAGAGACCAGAAGCGGGCTGCTGTGATCACGGCAATGAACCTTCGCATTCCATAAAATGTTAGGAATTTCTTGAGTGACTGAGTGACTGTTGGCTTCTCAGGAAGGACTCAGTTCCACGGAGTGACTGATTGAATATGTTGGTTGGTTACTTAGTAGATCAGTCAGTCAGTCAGTCAGTCAGTCAGTGGGCTACAATGCATTGTTGTGTTAATAAATAAGAATGACAAGATATCGAAATAACAATTGCATTGAAATTAGGAGAAGAATAGTTTCTGAAACTGCTTTGATCTTCGGCATAATAACATTCATTCAGAATTAATTGTTTTCGTTCTGTAGAAATCAGTGAAACCTCAGTGAGTATAACTGGCTGGAATGGAGTAAATAACGCAACATGAAGATGTTTACATACTCAAAGTAATACTACAATCTTCTGAGTGTGACGCCAGGTAGTTTGATAGATAGATACCAACATTTCGGGGCACTTGAGTGTTCGGAGTACCGTGAGTGTTAACATAAGGATCTTCTTGGTTTCTTCGCTCGTCTAGTACTGCTATGGTGGTCATGTGGAAAGTAAACTCTACATTAAGAAGGACTGGGATCACAGTACTCTGTTATTTATGAGGATATGAGTACAAGATATGGCTGCTATATATAAGTGTTTTTCCCTTTCAAAAAACGAGGTTAAAACCCGTAAAATCTCATGAGCGACCCCAGAATATAAAGCAGTTCATTTGTACGTGAAGTTTCAATCAAGCCTCCGACAACGATTCGCAATGAGAAACTTAAAAATAAAAGGTGCGTACCATAAAACGTCCTTCAAATAGTTATTGAATTATATTCATTAACTGATTGCTAACAAAGCGCCAGCAGCAGACAGGAAGGATGTCTGAATATGTTGATATTGGTACGCAAAGAAAAATATAATACTAATGTTAAGCTGCCATGTTATAGCCTATTAATAAATTCTATTAAAAATATCTATTAATGAAAAATATATCTCTGTTCTTTTGCATAATTTGATTAATGTAACTTCACACTCGAGCGCTTAAAGAAGTAAGCGCTTTGCGTGTTGTGGAGATGTGGCTCAGAAATAAATCTAGAAAATTCGTAAATCATTACTTCTGACAACGTTAAAATTGAGGACAAAAGAAGGCATGAAGGAAGGCCTATAGAATTAAATTTAAGTAATTTTGTAACATACGTAAAAACAGAATCGTTGTTTTAAATGTATTTGTTTGGCGTCTGTGTCGTTGCATGCGATGGACGTTTATCCACCGTTTTCTCTCCTCCCTGCCACCCCTCCAGCCTCTTCATCTTCATTAGCACTGCCCACACCAAATGACGACAGATACATGCTGTTAAATGCATTGCTGTAGTTGGTTACTGCGTGCTAAGTCCAAATCAACTGCTCGTTGAAAGCTTCAGTCCTGTTGTGAACAAGTTTCGTTTAGTAATGTGATCTTCAGAACGTGTTTTGGATTATGAAATTCTATGTGCCAGTACTGGCGTACTAAGAGTAATGTTCATCGAGTTATATTAAAATCTGTCAGAGGCCTCAAAGGATATAAACATAAATGCACTTAGGCCCTTCAGTAAAGTATTCTGTAATAAGATTTGAAGTGAATGAAAAATAGGTAACTAGCCGCATGAAGCCAAGTTTTTTTTTTTTTTTTGAGAAGCGAACAGCTCCTCAGCCACTCAAGAAATTTCCAGCATTTTATGGAACCCGCAGGTTCATTGCCATGCTCACAACAGCCTGTCGCTAGTCTCTATCCTGAGCCATGTGAATCACCCCATGCCCTCATTTTATCTAATATTTACTTGCTTACTTACTTACTTACTCATGGAGCTGAGCCCTTCTGGAGGAGCCGCCAATTCTGCAGCTACTCAAGAAGTTCCCAGCATTTTATCGAACCCGAAGGTTCATTACCGTGTTCACAAGAGCCCTCCAGCTTATCTAATATCGGTCTTAATATTATCCTCCTACGTACATCTTAAGTCTCTGCAGGCAACTGTTGGGATAATACCTCGATTAGATTACGGCCTCTTCCTTCCCGTTCCCTTTAAGTTCCCCAGTCGCCCTGTCATTCGACGCAATGCTGTCTGGATACCGGTAGGTCTTACTAGTGGCCCCTTTCCTTGAGGCTTTTCTATAACACCATGTACGTTTGATTCCATGGTATGATTCCATATGTGCTACATGCCCTGCCTCCTTCACTTTACATTTGGACAAGAGCACAATTTATGAAGCTACTCATTGTGCAATTTTCTCCAACCTCCTATTATTTCATCCCTCTTAGGTTAAATGTCCTCCTCAGAACCCTGTTCTCAAACGCTCCTAATCTGTGTTCTTCCTTTAACGTAAGAGACCAAGTTCCACATCCATACAAAACTACAGTCAATTTTATAGTTTTGTATACTATAATGTTTACGTTTTCAGACAACACACGGAAAGACAAACAGTTCTGAACTGAAAGGTAGCAAGCATTAGCCGGATTTAAATTGCTCGTAACTTCATCATTAATCAAATTTTGATTTGTTATTATTTTTCCCAAATATTTGAACTCAGCCACGTTTTCAAAGGATGTGTTAACTGTCTTCATCTTACGACTTTGTCCTGCAATTTGGTGACAAGACATCAAAATTACGGGGCGTTTCTGTGTTTATTTCCAGGCTAGCCTCCTCCTTAGCGTCTGATAGTTTTTTCTTTATGGTGTTTATTTTGTCTGCCAATAAATTTACATCAATAATGCAGGCAAGAAGCAGATGTGCCCCGTTTAATTTCAATCTCACCTGGTTTTCTTGGACGTTCTCAATGACGTATTCTGAAGCAAAGTTGAATAGCAATAGCAATAAAGCATCTCCTTGATTTACGTTATTTTGAATAGGAAATGTATCAGACAGATGATTTCATGTACGGATTCTACTTTATTTTTCATTTAAATACGTGTTGACTGACATAACAAATTTCATGAGTATGCAAAACATAGTGAAAATATTTGTACAATGCTTCATCCTAAATGAATAATAGGCATTTTCAAAGACTGTGATTAGTTGATGTACTGTCTCGTTGCACTCCCATTCTTTCTCCAGTATCTGACGAATGAAAAGTACCTGATCAGTTATTGATCTATCACTTCAAAACCTGCAATGATGATCGCTAATAAATTCGGCCGTGTATGCAGACTTAACCTTGAGGGAAGGATGTTTCGATAAAATTTTGTACGAAGTCGGTGACAATGATATGTTTCGATAATTGCATAAGAGGTACGTAATGCCTCAATCTTCGAGGTCCAAGAATAAGCCAAGCAAGTTTCTGCTTGCTGCCTGTTGTTGCTTGGCTTAGTTTTCAGTCCTGAAGATGGCGGCATTACGTCTTCCCGAAAGATTGGTAGAAGTTAACCAGGCTACACGGCATGACATCCCAGAAGTCAGATTTCCAAATTGTTCATAGAGTTTATTGGCGCTGTTTAATTTGGCGCACATCCGGTTCGCTGAGGCAGTGTACGTAATTCGGACATCGTCGAGAGATGGTAGCACATTCAGTTCATCTCTCGGCCATCTAGCGGCATTATATAATATTGTGTTGTGAAATCGCTTGAACCCCAGTTAATGTTGGTAGCGCTGCGAGGTCAGGATGTGAGGAATAATCAATTATGTTTCAGCAATCGAAATATACCTGCTTAAATAGCGAAATTTTGATTGTGTAATATACATATTTATTTAAATATTGAAATTTTCATCAAATCAATATGCGTAGATATTTTAGTTTCTCATATGATTATGTAGGCGGATGTGACGTCATAATAAACAACCTATAAGGTGGAATGGGAAGACCGGAGAAAGTATAAAAGAGCTCGGTGCGACGGTGAAGTTGGCTCTAAAGAAGCCTGTAGAACACTTGGACATTTTTCCGTATAATTACTTTTTACCGATTAAGCCAAAGTAAGATCACAAATGTCAGCACAGAGTCAGACTAGTGTGGTAAGTAATAAGTGATGATCCTGGTGTTCAATAAAGGTTGTTTGCCATTCAAGGTAGTATTTCCCTGGAAATGATGACACATCATCTCCCATTAACGGTTGTAACACGGTATCCATGGCACGTACCTGAAGAGTAGGTGCAGAGGAACATTTAAATCTATCTAAATACGGTTATGATACTAAGAAAGGTGTTATATGCAAGGAATTAAGCATTTATCATTACGTAATATATCCGATGTTCCATTTTGTAGTATGGACGGGCCTAAATGTCGGGGAGATCATCGGCGTACTTTTTAAAATCATTTTGGTACTGAAGAAAGTGAAGGTTGTTACATTTGAGGTATTTACTGAAATGGATATGAAGCGTACCACCTGAGTTGTGGCACCTTTAGTCAAGTAGAAGTTTACTAACGTTTTGGAGGGCGGTACTGCCTACATCTTCAGGGTCTGAGAGTAAGCCGGGAAAGTAGAAAATGCAAATGTAGTTGATTGCTTAGATCCTGAAGATGGAAGTAGTAAATTCCTGCTGAAAATAGGTTAAATTCTACCACACTTGACGGCGTTGCACCGCAAAAGGCGTAAAACGTGTTTTTCCCCATTCTTTTACCCATAACTTTGGATTGACAGCCTGGTAAGTAAACCTAAGTGTAGCAAATTTAGTACTATTTGTAAGCTGTGTTTGGTATCTTGAATTGTTTCTTAATATGAACAGGAAGCCGAAAGAAAGAAAGAAAGAAAGAAAAAAGGTCAATACAAGTAGTTTGGAGCAGACATTAATTAGGCAGTGTATGAAAACTATCAGTGAGCACGTAATAGTGTAGCTGTTAATTCTGACACATTTAATATTCAGTGACATGTGATTATGCATGATTATGAAAAATTAATAAGGAAACTGCAAAAGAAAGATTATATTTTATGTAGCATTTAATTGTGGGACAGTTTATACTAAAGGAAGTCACCTTCCAGTATAATTTTTCAGATCCATTATTTACTGTGCAACAGTTTTTTAATGTCTTACAAAAAAAATTCACCATAAGAAGGATATTTTAAGATAATTAGTTTAAAAAATTACATCTGGTTTTCTGTGCCTGCCCTTAGATTTCAATAGTTGACACATTGAAATTATGGTATATTGTGGGGATTATACAAAACCAGAATTACAGGAATTCGACAGACTCTGTTTCTCATTTTCTTTTGTATATCTTCTTCCATTTAAAGATCAGACTTGCTGAAGCTTGGCTGCAGGTTTTAGAAGTTAAATATTTCCTCCAATATGTTTCATTGCTGCTATCACTGAATATGAAGATAAGAATGTTGATGCACTTTGAGTTTTGCCCCATTTCATGCTTGGAATGAATGTAGAAGAATTTGAAACTTATGAAATGGAAAGAACTAGATTAAATGAAAATGACTAACATTGTGGTAATAGAAGCTGAAGCTTCAAAACTATTGTTGGACATCTTGAGCCCAGTTATCTGCCTCCTGTCTTCACAACCTGTCTTCCAAAGGTTCATTTTAATGTTACACTCCCATTTCCTCAGCCTTCCAAGTGATTTCCTCACAAAAATTTGTTTACATTCCTTTCTCCCAATCCTACTCATATGTTCAGTCATTTGGTTCAGAAGTCGAAAGGCAAGAGACGTGATGATCTCAGAAGCCCATTTTTTTCCTTAAGAATGAAATGTAGGCTAATAAAACATTAATTTGAACTTGATGATTGTAAATGATTTATTTAAAACTTTGAACTTTGAAGTGATATAAAAATTACAGAAAATAAATGGATTGAATGTAAATACAGTAAAACTTGGTTATAGCAACATCGGTTTCTGCGACACCTTGTCTATTGCGTCAAATATTCAATGGTACGAACTAATTCCTCATAAAGCAACTGTTTTTATACCTTGCTTAGTACGACATGCACAAATGCATCAACCTCGTATGTAACGTCATTTTCATTCCTGAATTTCTCTGATATCGTGGGAAAGTTCGATGTGTCTGCCCACCCTCACTTTCTCTACTTGCTGACGTGACTGTCCTGGAAGAATACGACCGCGGTCTGCAAGAGGAGCGTGGGTTTTATGCGAAAACAAGGGTGTGGGGTGGGACTGCGTGAATAGTGCAAGAGGACGCGGCAGGTTGTTAACTGCATTCCTTTCCTAGAATCTCGTCTAACAGGACCTCACATTGTCTACTTACCCTATAGTGTTCCTGCCTAAACCCAGAGAAGTGCAGTAGCGAAAACATGGCAATGAAAAGGAAAGTTTTAAGCATTGAAGAGAAAGTTAAAGTGATTCGTGAAATATTGTGTGTATTGTCAGTGAAAAGCGCTGTAATATGTCTTTGATATTATACATTTGGGCAATTCCACATTAATGTTACGTTAGTCTGTACTTAACTACGTATTTCACTAAAAAATGCAACATTTTAACTCGGTTTTTGGTAGATTTTTACGTGACTAACATAAGGCTACTGTGGAAGTGCCCATTTCGGTTACAACGACATTCGTTTATAACGACACTATTTTTAGGTCCCTTTGATGACGTTATAACCAAGTTCTACTGTATAGGTTTCCAGGAAGTGAAATGAGTACAAGTCTCCAGTGACTGGACATACATGAGATATACATGAGATGGGTGATATGACATGTAAATAATGTTACTCAAAGATGAAACTCTACCAGCACCAAGAATAACAGCAGTTTGGGAATGATCATATATTTATTTTTTATTTGAAAATTTAATATTACATTCTCCCCCAGTCATCATGTATTCGTTGCTCACCACCCCTGATACACATTCTGCTTGTCACTTGAAGCCAGCTGCAAATAAATGCTATTGTGAAACATGTCCCAAATGTGCAAACAGCATCATCACTAATAGCACTCAATTATTTATACAATATGCAACCATGCTGAGGCAACAGAAATAAGTCCCATGGACTAACCCCATCTACACGTCCCTTGAACCGTTACTTTCTTCTGTAGTATATGTTCCTGTATTCCCCTGCAGCCATCCAGCCGTTCTGTTTGTGTGAATGTTATATAAACATGAAAAGCTTCATAGCAGCAAGTGCTTTGGGCCGGTTGACATAGACCGTAGGGGGTCCGGATGGAAATGGAGCAGTAGGCAGAGAGTGTGATGCTTGGAGCGTCATCACCTCGACGATCAATGGGATTTCTCCTCATGTCCTTCATATAGCTTCATTGCATATCACCTCCGGGATACGTACCACTCAGCGTTTATTTCATGTAAAGGACTCTAAAAGGAATTCAGGGTTTTTATTGCCTACTTTTTAACATTGTGCAGTAGTGATTAGGACTTCAAATTCTTATTGGAAGATCCCAGATTTGGATGTTGGCTAAAAAGCTATCTGTCCTGACTGATGTGTTGCATTATTTTCATTCATCTGCATAAAATACTACAATTAAAGCTGTGTGCTACCCCTTTCCCCACACTCCCTGTTTACACTAGTCAGTAACTGCCTCATTTTGAACTACCATTTGGTGTTCAGATATACAACAGAATTATTTTAAGTTCCACGTGTTTTACAAGACAGGTTGTAACAAAGTTTGTTTTCAATCTATAACAAATCCTCATTAACCTAGCAGTAGTCACATTTGTTATAGTAATATTATGAGTCAGTCTCAGACTTTGAAACCCAAAGAAGTTATTAATTACTAGTCATATTCTAGGAATTGTCGTACAATTAATGAACTTATTGATATGTACTGAAGGACTCTTTTAGGATATAGTATAGAAGAGATCAACAACAAACAACACAACATTAATACTTTTTAGCCAGATCTCTTATGTTTAAAAAAATAAGAATAGGCTTATGAGATCACCATGCTGTCTCTGTGTATGTCTGTATCCCCCTATCAACTTCTGAATGCCTGAATGAATCTCTATGAAACTTGGTATGTATATCATGGCACCTGAACCCGACTCAACAGCATATGTCATAAATGCCTGCCAGTCTATATGTCTGTATGCGTTGATGGGCAGCATCTTGGTAAAAACATCCCCACAGCAACAAATACACACGCAATGATAGAATTGTCTGATGTGCCATTTTCTATGTGGTTCATGTCATAAGAAAGGAAAGTAGGCTGTTCTTCCCAGAACTTTGTGTTTTCTTGATGGAAAATATACCATAATTCTAAGTTTCTTACTTGTAGTGAGGTATTGTGCAAGTGTGCACTCAGGTGGAAAAGTTGGGTGCTCCTGCCATCAGGTTTGGCCAGCCCATAATGCATAAGTTTGCTTCACAAAGGCACTGTAGAAAACTCACTGTAAAAAATAGGATACTCTTTACATTCAGGCTGTCAAATATGATTTCTTAGAGTAAAATGGAAATTCATCATACTTTGATTCATGTCAGGAAGTGGATCACTGCTGTTACACACATAAACAACTTAATATTGCCTGTGCCAGAGCTCTTGTAAGTGATTGAATAGAAGGTAGCATGAAGTGTTAGAGTCTTGAAACTGGTTTTGTCAATTTTATAATGATTTTAGACTATACATGTAGAAGTTTGAGTCATGTTATATAATAGATTTGTACAGTCACCTGAAATGTAACCTTCAAGCACAGATGTCAGAACATGAGACTGTAGAAGTGACTCATCAAGTAATGCTTTCAGTGCTTGTGTCAAGTTAATGTGTGTGGTTCCTGAAGCAGAGAAACCTGATTATAAATTCTCACACACTAATAAATACGACATGTAAAATAATACTGATATACTAGTCTCTAGTAGTAGAACTTGTAATTTCAGCACTATTAATAAACCAAGCCTGCCATTGGAGACTGCTTTGACGTACTTCCATCCACTTCCCATCTCCTCCTCTTTCTTCCAAATGACCATTTTTGGAGCTGTAACCTGACCAAAACTGAATTCATGCCCCATGTGAGCCATCTGCTCAACCCACTGCAACATGTATCCCCCCCACCACCACCATAACCCTTCCAGTACAACCTGTGTAAATAAATAATGCCTTGCTTTTAATCTGCTTGATTTTTATGATTATTTTGTAAGATCTCAGTCAAGTTATCATAACTGTATATATTCCCAGAAATTGAGGTTTATGATACTTAATTAAAATTTTTAGACAAGTGTTTACATCTGTTCTGTTTTCAGATGAAGCTGTACCACAGTGTTATAGAGGATGTGGTAGCTGGAGTACGGGACTCCTTCCTTGATGAAGGTGTTGACGAGCAGGTGTTACAAGAATTGAAACAGATATGGGAGACCAAGTTACTATCCAGCAAAGCTCTTGAGTTGAATCCAGAGCCTCCTGAACCTCAGCCACCACAAATTGGTACCCAGAAAGATGGCCGAGGCAATATATCTGGAAAATCTGGTTTGTATTTAAAATTGTAAATTTATTGACCATTTAAAGTGTAGTAGAATTTCACTAGTTGAATGTTTCCAAAGACAACAGAATCCATATAAGTGAAATGACAACAAAAACATCACATAAACAGAACAAACAACAGAAACAGACTGGTACGTTCCATTTCCAGTTTGCTTGGCTTCAGAATGCTCTATTTGCGGTTTTAGGGTTATGACAGTGTATAGTCTGATAGATTGGTAGCAGTGCTTTCAGGAACATCCTGCCACCAAATTCAGGTCACAGCAACCTTGAAGGTGGAGGCAGGTTACACAACGTCATAACCCAGAAGGCTGTAACGTGGATCGTCACTACCATGAAAACCTCTGAGAGAGCAGAGGACAGGTGGTGCTCGAACAACAGAATACATGGAAGCATTTTTTCCATAGGTCATTTTCATTTTTGAATACAGTTACAAAAGTGTTTAGAAACAAAATACCCATAAAACATACCTCTGGAAGTTTATAGGACAGTATTTCTTATGAAAAATGGCCTGCAAAAATTGTGCTGTATCTTTCTCAGTGAATGCTGTTTTTATTGAGAGATTCACTATGCTCTGACATGTAATATGCATGGAGTTTTGAGCTTGCAGATACAGTGTCTTATTTCTTACATATGAATTCAAATCTTTTTTTTCTTTCTTTCTTTCTTATAATGTTGCACCATTGAAACTGAACAGTAAGAAACTTTTTATCTGAAATGAGCTATTTAGTTTGTTTTGATAAATACCCGTTGAATGGATGGATGTAGCCATGCTTCTTTCATAGGACATATTTCCTTTCAAATTTGGCTAAACGCAATGCAGTCTTACCTAGTGGTGAATAGTAGCCACTTCCATGATAGGGCCACTGTAATCTTGAACATAAGATAGCTGATCTTTTCACTTAGATACTTTGTATTTTTGCTGGTTTCATTGTGCATAACAGAAGTTGTGCCTGTTATTAATATTTAAAGTATATAAAAATGTAACTTTTTATCAGAATGATGTATTCTTAAATACAGTGTCTTCATCCAAGAACTTGTGAAGAACTGTTGATCTGCGGAAGTGGAAGTGACATGTCCCTCCCATTAAGTTAGTGCAGAGAGGTTTAGGCTTTTAGTGGACCTGAAAACCTGAAAATTCAGACATTACACTTTGTCTTCAGTTTCTCCCAATAAATCACTGTAGAGCTACCATAAAGTGAATTTATGTGTTATATGCCAGCTCACACTTATATTAAGAAATCCCAAGCCCATTGTAGCCAATTCTACTCTGTTTTTATTTGTGCTGTAAGCAGTCATTCACTCATTTGCATTATTTCCTGTGTTGAAGCCCTAAATATGTGTTATGCATTGAAACTGGGTGTTCATACCTGTGTGAAAAGTGATTACATATGTAAGAAAAGCAAGAAAACAGCAATGTAAATTTCAGGATGTTACAGTTCTACATAGAAAAACTATACATACAGTCAGAAATTAAGAGAGACAGGGTCAGTATCAGACAAGAAGGAACCAAATCAAAATGCCAAGTGTTCACTGAAGAAAACTGGATGAAATCAGTGCTAGGCTTGAATATTCTTCTCAAAAGTCCCTCAGATGCATTGCACACAAGCCAAGGGTTTAAAGTTTTCTGTTTCTGGAAAGAACTTGTAAAGAACATGTGAATATGAACATTTTTTGGCAGTGCCAGGAATGGGTGTGTGATCACAGGAAGCATTTTTGGCATATATAATGATGTGGGTGGTTTTGTTTGTCACTGATTTACATTTACATTTATTTTCACTTCATGGATCAAATCAACTCCCTGTAGGGCTGGAAATAAAACATGTCACATATTAAAAATTCATGATGACAGTACATCATTCGTCCTTTGTCCGATAAAATATATAATCAGGCCTCTCACAGATAGCTCAAGTTGTCAGGACAACACACATGGGTCTTGGAAAAACCACAGTCAAATTCACATCTTGCCATTCCACACTGGCAAGCCGTATCATCCAAACAGTTACATTATAAAATATTAAAATTCATAACAAAAACACAGACATCATACAAACTGCTACATTTACAACAAGCAAGTCTCAGCACTATATAATTCACGCACACAGACCATTAATAATTATATACTCTTAACTTTTGAGCCCTTTGCATGCTCAACAAATTCATCAATAGAGTAAAATACATTACTTTGCAAATAATTTTGTAAAACAATCCAAATTTTTTTTATCGTTTTTTAAAACTGTGATATTTGACGGCAGAATGTTAAATAGCTTGACACCTAAATAGTACACCCCTCTCTGATAGGATGATAAATGTGTTGAAGGTATGTGAAGGTGGTCATTCCTTCTGGTACCAGTGACATATACAGAGTTATTGGTTTGAAACTTATCCAGATTTTTAACAACAGATGTCATCAATGAATGCAAACATACACATGGGATTGGTAGTATGTCAAGTTTTTTAAATAAATCTTTACATGTATGAGTTGGGCCCACTCCCATCATTATTCTTATTATTTTCTTTTGTATGACACAGACCTTATGACTGTCTGATGTATTTCCCCAATATATTATTCCATATTTCACAAGTGAATGATAATATGCATAATGTACATCTTTAAGACTATTTATATTTAATATATAGGATAAATTTCGCATTAGAAAACAAACTGTGCTCAACTCGTGAAGCAAAAAATCGATATGTCCCTTACGGGTCAGATGATTGTCCAGCTGCAAACCAAGAAATTTTATCTTTTCTACATCTTTCAGCTTTTTGTTAAAAAACAGTGTATATAGAGGGTAGCTCATAGCTGCTGTTGGAGTGAATTTTATCATTTTTGTTTTATCCAGATTTAACACTAATTGATTATTTTGAAACCATGAAAACATGTGATTAATAACAACATCCAATTTTATTTTTAAATTTTAGTAATCTTTAGCTGCGCAAAGAATACTTGTGTCATCTGGAAACATAATAACTTCCGAAATTTTACTTATTTCAAAGGGGGAAATCTTTTGTGTATATATTAAAGAATAAGGGTCCCGACACTGATCGCTGAGGCACACCACATCCAACAATTTCCCAGTTAGAATAATATTTGTTATTTATATAATTTAATTCCACTCTTTGCATCCTGTACTGGAGGTAATACAGGTAATAATACACCCTGCACTCCACAGTACTGCAGTTTCATTAATAGAAAGTCATGATTAATGCAGTCAAAGGCCTTGGCTATATCACAAAATATACCAGTTACATACTCTTTTCTATTCCAGGCTGTAAGAATTACATTGGTTAATTTAAACATTGCATCTTCGGTTGATAACCCCTTTTGGAATACATGCTGCTCCAAAAGTAATATTTTATGTTTTATGATATGATCATTGAGTCTTCTAAAAATTGCTGTTTCAAAAACTTTTGCAAACCCAGGTATTATAGATATTGGCCTGTAGTTACTTATAACAGCCTTTTCCTCTTTTTTGTATACTGGCTTAATAATTGCATATTTTAATCTTTCTGGATATAGACCCATGGTTAATGACTTATTAATTACATAAGTTAGAGGTTTACTGATTTGTTGTCTGCACAGTTTTATAATTGTATTTGTTACACCATCATACCCTGAAGAGTTTTTTTTTTATTTTAAGTTGCTAATTATACTAATTATTTCCTCTTCTGCAACTAAATTAAGATTCATATCTGGAATACCATTTGAGAAATGGGAATGCAAGTATGACATTGCAGTATAAATATTAGTTTTCTTAATATTAAGATTTTCTGTTATTGATGTGAAATATTTATTAAAACTATGAGCTGCTTCTTCAGTATTTATTTTTTACTATTATTTTGAAAAGTCTGAGGTAGACCTTTATTCTAATTGTTAACCTACCTGTGTCAGTGTCAATAATGTTCCAGGTAGTTTTTATTTTGTTTTTGGCTGATGTGATTAACTGATTATAATATTTCCTTTTAGCTTTTCTTATTGCTTCTCTTAATATCATGCAGTAGGATTTATAGTATGATTTAAACAAATAGTTGTAATTGTTTCTACAGAGAATGTACAAAGATTCCTTCCATCTACAGGAGGTACCTATGCCCGCTGTTATCCAGCCATTATCATTGTGTTTATTTGTTACATTTTGCGTTGGAAAGCATGACTCATAGACAAATAATTATTTAAAAATGAGTTGAATATTTCGTTTACATCATTTAGTTTATATATATTCTCCCAATTTTCATTAGATAGTTTATTAAGAAATTGAGCAATTGAGTCTTCATTTACCAGTCTTCTTGTGATTCCCTGCACTTTTTTCTTCTCCAGGAAATTGATATTTTTTAGTATGAGACACTGAACATCGTGATCAGATAGTCCTTTACTAATAGAGGTTACTTCATATGAATTTATCCTTGCCTTATCTATAAAAATATTATCAATTGCAGAGCTTTTGGTCTCAGTTATTGATAATATTTTTATAGATCTATATAGATATATTGCAACAGCACTAATAGCTGTGTTCTACGTGTTGACCCTTCTAAAAAAATTATGTTAAAATCACCACATATTATAAATTCAATTTTTGGTTTATAGAGTAATTTGAGTACTTTATCCAACTTATTTACAAAGTGCTCAAAATTCCCGCAAGGTGACCTATATATACGTAGTACAAATATGTTGGTTTTAGCTAAAGAAATTTTAAGTGTACAAAATGTCTACATTCTCTTCATGACAGAACTGTGCTAAATTTATAGCAGTAAATGTTATATCTGATCTTATGTATATACAGACACCTCCTCCCTGATGAGTTATATGGGCATACTTTGTTCCCAATACATAGTTCTGGAAATTACTGTATAATAATTTCTGGGCAGAATGAGATTCTCAGATAAGCATGTTAAGTGAGGATTTATATTATTGCTAACTATTGAACACTTCAGTGCGTCACTTTTTCCACCAAGACCTCAGATATTTTGACGTACAAGAATTAGAGAGTCTTTGGTATAATTACACTTATTGAAAAGAGACTGATTTGATTTTATTCCCATAAAAAATCCTCATTTCTGGTAGGTTTCTGATTGATTTGCATGATTGTCATTTCCACTTTCAGTATGAATCTTGGCTGGGTGGGAAGAGCATCAGACTGTTCAGCCTTATGGCTTGTCCCTTTGTGGCAGCCTGTGCAATTATTGCACTGTACTTTGTTACTCACCCTATTTTCTTACCACAAATATTACATTTTTGAACCTTATCCATTGTCCTGTCTTTATCTGAAAACGCAGTGTTTTTAGATAAAGACATGGCAGTGGATAATATCCAAAAACATAATATTTGTACTAATGTACCATCGTCACATACTTTTAGATCTTACTTATTTTCTTACCAAATTGTCCTGTACTCTGTCACTCTCTATCAGCACTCCTGTATAATCATAGTTGTAAACTTACTTGTTATAATTTTTTGGTGTGGACTTTGATAATAATTTTGTCATTTAAGGTCACATCTCAGATTTAGGTGTATAAAATGTAGGATAATACAAAACATAGCTGTCCTATGAGCTCACGTTGTTTGTCTGTCTCTCACATCTTTAATTTCCTATAGTGTATGTCACATTTGAAGACCTCAGTGAAACTTAGAGACAAATGTATAAAGTTGGGTAATATTGGCCAGTTAGATTTGTCACATATTTGATAATGGAATGAGACATTACTTTTCATTTTAAATAAAAAATACAGAGTTTTAGAAAGTTATAGCACTTGCTTAGAAATTTCTCATTATTCTGCTCCTGTTTAGTCAAACAAGCCATATCTTAGAAATATTTATGAAATGTACATTTGTGTGAATACTCTATGTAACATAAAGTTGCACTTTTCCAGTCTTACTTAGTGTTGACTGTCATTTTCCACCTCTTCCCCCCCCCCCAAGGCCTAAGGATACAATATTTGTTTGATTACTTATTCATCCATGCTTCTTACAGTAAATATTGGAAACCAGATGACAGTTTTCACAACCAACCAGCATGGAGGACAACAGATTATTGGTACTCAGCAAACGCAGTTGGTTCAGCAAACAGCCCAGCAATCTACAACACAGTCACAATCAGTTCAACAGCAAACACAGCAACTACAGCCAAATTCAGTGCAACTGATGCAGCAGACTCAGCAGGGACAACAGCCACAGCCACCTCAGCAGACAGCCACTGTGATCACAACTGACCTGAACAAACAGGTCCCTATTCATATCACTTTGCCAGCACAAGGAGGGGCAGGAGACTCACAGCCACGAATTCTCACCATTCAGGTCCCAGCTTCTGCTTTGCAAGGTATGTGAAACCTTTAAATATGTTGTTTATTCTTTCTCTTACTGGCAGGTAGGTCATTTCATAAATAATGCACAGGTTGGCAACACTGCGGATTAGATGACGCAACAACAGTGAGCCTCACATCAGTTACAGTTCAGGGCTTGAGAAAGAAGGACGTTATTTTGTTTCATTTATAATATACTCTGTTCTTAAATAACGTGAGTTAGAAATGGAGCCTTCACGGTTCTCAGGTATTGTGACTGTTGAAGATCAAAGGTCATATAATAAGATCGAAACTTTATGTGGAAAAAACCCGACAGAAATCCACAGTGCTTTGAACCGGAGCTGAAATCACAGTCCAACAAGTGGAGAGGTCCATATTCCCCACGACCAAAAAAATTTTGACGATCTCAGTCAAGGTCAAACAAATGATGATCTTTGCTTATGATCACCAAGGAATCATCATGACAGACAGAGTTCCGTGCAGGAAAAGTGTCACAGCAGTTTATTATTGTGACTATGGAAAATCTGCGCAGAAAAATGCACAAAAACCAATCTGAGTTGCTCTAGGCTGGGCCAGTCATTCTCCATGACAGCACTCGCTCGCACATGAGGAATGTTGTAAAAGAAAAACTGTGCCAATACAGTTGGGAGGTGTTGCCTCATGCTCCCTACAGCCCGGACATGAGTCCACCAGACTTCGACTTATTCCCAAAGTTGAAACAACCTATGTGAGGCCGTCGTTTTCCCTCTTTGGAGGAGCTTTCTGCTGCAGTACCTGAGTCATTCGACAAATAAACAAAGATGGTGTCCCGGATGGAATAGTAAATCTTCCCACACGTTGGGACTCAGTCATTGAGAAGCAGGGGGACTATATTGAAGGACTGTAAAGAGATATTAAAAAAAATAAACATGGATGTAAACAAAAAATTGTGTGCATTATTTCTGAAATGACCTACGTATCTTTTCCAGGTGCTGGTAAACACCCCACATAATTTAATATTCACAGTCATGCAATAAACTGCACCACTGTTATTTTGGAATCAGCATTAAGAATAAGTACGTTACCGTACATGCTTTTACTTAACAGCCCCATCCATACAAAGTGAAATTTTCCATTTGTGTTTCCTCACACTGGGTATTAGTGTTATATGGTAGTGAAAGTATCAACTTTAGCTACAGTGAAAGCTTCAGATCTTAAATCATATTTGTGTTGCTCCTAAATCATAGAACTCTTCATTGGAGATTTTATGTCACAATTTTTTATGCTCACTGGTGTTCATTGTATTCTAGGGAATCAGTTGCACACTGTACTAACAGGACCAATAATAGCAGCTACGATGGCATTGCCGCAGAACCTTGCATCCTCCTTACTGCAACAGCATGTGACGGCAGCTCTGCAGGGGCAGGCAGCATCAGGAGCATCTCAGATGCAGCAGTTGGCTACAGTTGGTGCAGCTGTTGCTCAAAACACAACCAGCAATGGAAATGTGATGCCAGGACGTCAGGGTTTCCAGCAAGCCACTGGAACCGTGAGGCAGTTGGACGGTCTCCATGACACTTCTGATGAAGATGATGATGACGATGATGACGACGACGATGATGATCTGGATGAAGATGATGAAAATGACGATAAAGATGATGAAGAAAATGAAGAAGAGAATGATGGAGGCCCAGAGGAGGTATGCTGCATGTGATGCTCATGTTCAGTATGTGTCAAGGAGCTGTTGCCTGCAAAATAATGTTTATGAACCAAACAGCAGTCTTTTTCATAGCGATAGCACAGGTCATGACTAGCACTTGTGTTTGTACATTGGCACTGAGCACTGTTGATCTTCAGCTTGTGGTTTCCAAGGCACAAAATTTGGTGGCAAATGGCAGGTACTTGGTGTCCACTTTAGGTACTTGACCAATAAAAAGAATTATTTTGAATAACTCTTAAAAGACTTAGATTTAATATCTTAGGAGAAATTTTTTGTCAAGGAATATTTTGTTACCTATGGAATACAAATGAACAGAAAGCTAGTAAGATTGGATTTTAAATGTCATGTCACAGTTTTAAAGACCAGAATTAGATGTAAGACAAACACATACTGTGCCTGTAAATAATACATACAAGAAGTCAAGAGAAATTCTTCCTCCTTCAGAGATTCTGTGTTATCATGAGAAAGATCATAGCAAGTTACTTTCCAATATAAGCGAGACTTCTAGTAGTGACAACTAAAAACTTGTCTCATCCATCATTCACACTCAAGTTTTGAAGAAGGTTGGGTCATTTACTGTAGACTTTGCTGCCACGGTGAAATTAATGGCAGCAATTTCACAGTAAATTTATAGCAAGTTTTCTAACTGAATTTGGTGGCATGTTGTTACAATTATTTCTGAAAGGTGGCATTTTTTGGGGGTTTACTGTGCCTTGATATGATGCCTAGGAGGGTAATGGAAGTTTTGAACATTGCACAATAAATGGTTGCAGCATGGTCTATCTAGAGCACGTACTGATTAGGTAGGTATTTCTGTCATCCCTCGAAAAGGATCATAGACGGTGAGATTCCCAGGTTGTCTGTGTGTTCCACTCATGTCATAAAATGTGGTATGAATGCAATGCCACTGAAGGCCACCCAACCTTGTATATTTTAATTTCTTACTGTGAGTAATAACAAGACAGGAAACAAACAAACTTCAAACTTATGAAATGGGAGCATTACTAATGCCACTTAATTTAAGAGTCCTAAAATGGTATTTTGTAATAAGTCTTAAAACATATTGTCACGTGTTGGGTGTTTGTAATGCGACAAATAACTTCATGCTGTCTTGGATGTAGCAAATTTATTGTACACTCGCTCTTACACTTACACAATTTACAATGTCTCAATTACTGTCAGTTACAATGTCCTCTAGATGCTTCTTCATCACTATCACAATTCACTCGCTACAACTGAACCCAGCGACTGACTGACATCAACTCTGCCGAATGCTCCGAATACTAACTGGCTTTGGTGGCTGCTACATTTCAACTAACTCCTTAGGAATTCCAATCTCTCTTATAAATCCTCAGTCAGACAGTGGAAAACGCGCCTCACTTCCCTGTTGGGTAATCGCCGTGTTTACAGAGGTGTTGCTGGGCAACACTGCGAGAATTTTTTATTGCTGCATAGCAGCCAGCGCACTTCGGCTTGGCTAGGCACAGCACAGAGAAACACTGCTGTTCCTTACTGTTGCGTAACTTGGCAACCGATCGTTTATCAAGGGTCTGTCTTCGTGGTAACTTGTTCCACCTCCCGTTGCCCAGCAACGGTTAGACATGTCACACTATGTAGCTTTTGTTAAGGTAATTTTTTGTTCAATCAAAAGCGATATAGTGGCTGAACTATCTCTGTATTCATCTTTGAGCTGGATGTCGGTAATTAATAAATCTGAATTGAAATTTGGCATGGAAATAATTGTAAATATACCTACAAACTCCATATGAAATGCTGTTTTTCAGTAGCAATTGCAAAAATGACAGAGGAACAGAATTTTTATGTTATTTCTGACAAGTTTAATTTGTATAAATTAAGAATATCTGTTGGTTTACAAATAGCATTCTCGGCAGATATACAACTGAAGGATGGTGACTGGAGGAACAGCTGACCTTTGAAAAGTTATGTATGTTTGTATGTTGTGGGCAGGAACATGAATACCAACAGCGTGTAGAAGTGAGGAGGCAACATTTGGCACTGTTATAAACATTCATTGAAAGTAAAGCAGCTGAATAATGATGTGTAGTATATAGTGTCTGGAAATCTAATGTTTGTAGTAAATAATAATGATGCTGAATGAATTCTACCTGGAACTCATTTGTCTCTGGGGGCACGCAGTAGCGTAGTTGGTTGAGGGGTTATGCTACAAGCTGGAAGGTCGTGGGTTCACGTCCCAATGAGGTAATTGGATTTTTTTCAATTGACCTAATCCTTCCAGCCGCCCTATGGCCCTGGGGTTGACTCAGCCTCTAACAGAAATGAGTACCAGGAATTAAATAATTTTCCTGGGGAGTAAAGTGTGGCCAGCATATAAGGCTAGCAACCTTACTGCCATCTTTGAGCCGATTGTCTAGAAAATGTGGGAGCCTTAATGTCTCACAACCCTATTGGTCTCTACGGCCTGTTACAAGGATAGCCTTACTTTACTTTACTTATTTGTTTCTTTATTAGCTTACTTTCCAAATTTGAACCATTAGTCAGAACTTTTTGAAACTTGATATGTACTGTATGCCACTAGAGGGCACCCCCACCTTTGTACTTCTTAATTTCAATAATATTGACATGATTGCCATGCAAACCTCTGACATGGTAACAGCTCTAGTTCTGCTGCTGGAGGATGCTGAAATATACTGTGGTAGTAGAACTCTGGAGATTTTGAACTTTTTTGATGCAAAAATATTTTGTCCTCTATAAAACTACACGGCAACCATGCAAATTCTGTGTCTAATTTTCAGTGTAATGACTGTAACCACTGAACCACCGGAATTAGGTTCATTAAATTTTGGTAAATCATAAATGTATATAAAAGGTGTGTGTTTTTCCCCCTCAATAGTGCCAATGGAAATATGGGATTATATTGGACAAATTTAGCATAGTCTAAGCCCTGGTAATATAAATAATGCACAGAATAAGACCATCAAATTGTATAATTATTAATTTATAGTTTGGTAGCCATACTATGCAGATGAAGCATTTGAAGGAAAATAGGTACCATGGGTTCCTTTCAGAGCTTCTTTTAGTATGGATAACGTCACCCGTAGAAATGGACTCTGATGATAAGAGATCTTAGAAAACTTTGTTTGTTTTTTTTTTCTTTTCCTCAGTGGGTCCAGCTCTAGTAAGTACATGATGTCCTTCAATTTTTATATAATTTCTTTACAAGGTAATTTTGTAACATTTCTGCACTATTTGGAATTATTGTTGAAATAATTTGCGTTATCCTGATATATTTTGGTCTTTGTAACTCACTTTGAGAATAATTTTACAGGAGCCACTTAACTCAGAAGATGATGTCAGTGATGAGGACCCAACAGACTTATTTGACACAGACAATGTTGTGGTGTGTCAGTATGACAAGGTTAGTGTAAATCATATTTGCTTCTCATTGGGTACCAACTTACTCACCGAGTTTAAATTGAAAATACCAATCATAAATGAAAATTTTTGTTAATTAACATACTTTTTCTATTTTATTTTGTTTTGTCTGCCTCTTCCTCCCCCTCCCTCTAGGTAATTTGAAGCAGGTGATATATGAATGTCATGACACTGCCAGCCAGCCCTCAGCTATGTATCTACTTTCCTTCTGACAAGACTGCACTTGGCAGGCATGTGAATGTCTGTGTGAGCACCACTCAATATATGGTCCTCAGATTTAATATAAAATAAAAACATTGCATCTTCTGAGAATATAAGTATAGATTTCACTCTAAGGAAGATTATAGATCTTCTGCTTCTGCCTTTATGTGGGTCATCTGACAGCCAAGCCTGTCCATATGCTTTTGTTTTCAAAGAGCTCATTTTCCTAAACTTCAATGTTCTTCCTTCCTTCTGCATGACATTCTTCCAAACTTCTTGTTTCTGTCTTGATCTTAGTCTTCCTTCCTCTATGGAATTTTTCTTAATTTTTATTCAAAACCTTTGCAATTGTCTTTGTTCATTCTTAACACTTTGCAGACCAGCAATTTAAATATTTAAATCACCCTGGGGACCGGCATTTTTAAAGATACTACCCTAACTTGTGCACTGTTCACTTTAAAAATTAATATAAAATCTAATTAATTTTATGAACTAAAATTTTTGGAGAACCCTTACCAATGCTCCTAGAAGTGCTTGAGAGTGTGATATTTCTGGAAACATTCCCCTTTGTGAACTGCACAAACACGGTATTGCCTAGAAGGATGCTTCCCCTTGGAATGTTCACTCTTCACAGTTTTCATGAGGGTATGTTTCCGCATATCACCCGAGAGTCACCCAGGGGTGTCCACATGAGGCCTGCGTGAGGCGGGAGTTGATGGGCTAGATCGCACTAAGTCTGTCTGACTCTGGTTCTGCCGCCACCATGTGGTCTGTAGCCCAAGCCTTTGCCACATTCATCAGAAATGCTTTGTATTTCAATTTAGAATCAGGGTTTAGATTTTTGTAAACCAAAAATGAATTGAAAATGGCACAATTTATAAGCCACAATGCAACTTTCACTTTTATTATCTGTGGCCACAATTCTTTGTTGGCCCCTGTCACTTCCACTGTCTGAGTCACTAATCACTACTCCACAAGGCACATCAGATAGCTCCATAAACAAGCCAGAGAGATCGCTTGCCTTCAACCGCTTTTGTCCTTGAAACATATTCCCCTCTGCTGATTTCCTGCCGGGTACATAAACAGCTGAAAGGGGCAAAGTTTATTTTCTTTTGGAGTAGGGACCCAAGCCACCCAGCTCAAGTTACTGAATACCTAGCATACATTCCGAAGATTTATTATACAGTATTCATTGCAGTTGCGTGGCGCCAGAGCAAGGTATAGTGTGTTACAACATAATGTGTCCTAAAAGCCTGATATCATGAGACCGGTCCGCCATGTTTAAAAGCGAAAAGCCTGATATCATGCGTCCGGTCCACAAAGTGTTAAAACATTCCCATATCATTATGTTCTGTTTTATCTTTGAGTTGTTGCTGTTGTTGTTCTCCTCCTCAAGAATCTCATTGTAGTTACTGTTGTCTACTAGTCAGATGGGTGATGGGGACAGAGATTGTGTTTGAAACATTGGTCATTTTTAACCAACTGACATAGGCGAAATAAGCTTCATTACTTATATCTGCCTTTGTGATCAAATTTTGTCTCCATATGTTAAAATGGACATGTAGTTTTTAAGTAAACACAGTTTTTTCCTGCTTTGTCATTTTCCATTTGCATCCATACATCGATGAATAAGTCTGCTGAACGTGCTTTACTTTGGAAATGAATGTGTATTTTTATTTTATTTTTTAGCATATGGCATATGCAGGTGTAATGATGTTTGTGGTTTCAGATCACACGAAGTAGAAACAAGTGGAAGTTTTATCTCAAAGATGGGATTATGAACCTGGGTGGCAAAGATTATGTGTTTCAAAAGGCTAATGGTGATGCAGAGTGGTGAGAATTTGTGCAGAGAAGGAAACTTTTCTTCAGAAATATTATCAAGTTAAGGTCAGTGACACATTGTTACCAGTTGAGAATATTATCGGCACTTGGAAACATATATACTTGTGCAGCAGTATGGATGTGGTTGTAGTTGTGTGTTTAATGAGTGTTTGGAAGACAGACTACCTAATCTTCTGGAATGTATAGAATCTGTACTTCAGGTCCAGTGTGTGGGATGCAAGAGGCAGAGGAAGATTATATTCTCTGAATAGTCCAGTTCTTTTAAGTTGATAAGGAAGAATGTACACTACTGCAGCTCTTTGTCAAGCCAGTCAGTTCAGCCAATAAAATATTCTAAATGCTTTTGATGTAAGCTCATTATTCCAGACATTTAACTGGGATGTGCCAAAAGTTTCACCCATGATTTTCAGGCAAAATTTAATTAGTGTGATACCATATCTCCTTAAGAGTCTGTATTAAGAGTTCTCAAAAGCTTGAAGAAATTTATTTGAAAGGTGCTTAACCATCTTGCCAGGAGCACACCAGTTAAAATGAATTATATAATTCAGTTAAGCTTGCATCACCAGCATGAAAATGTTCCTTTATAACAACAATATCATTGTATCTGTTGAATATTTATGGAAGTCATTATTGCAAAAGTATGTGTTTGTGTGCTTTTTCTGTTTGCACGCGTGCGTAGCCACATGTGTGACCAAAATGCAGTGAGAGAGAGAGACCATGATTTGTATGTCCACAAATGAATCTGAAAAGCTCATAGGGTATATTTTATACTCCTGTGTGTGTGTGTTTTTTTTTTTTATGAAATGGAATGTAGTATGGGAAATGTGATTTTTAGTAAAATTTATTTTCAAGAATTACAAGACTTTATTTCACTGGGAAAAGAAATAGGTGCATCTTATACTTTGACTTCGTAGTCAGTGAATATCTGGGTTGAACATTCATAGGTGCTTATACATAGCAAGAAAAGAGTCATCAGTGTGAGAAACTCAGCACATGTAGATGCAATGTAAATAATGTACAGGTAAAATTTACTATAATGGATATCACAAATAAAATAATAACGAAACATTACTATATTGTAATTAATTAATGTAATTAATTACATTACTCTTGTAATGGCCTCATTAAATAAGTCAAGGGTATGGGGTAGGGCAGTTATGCAGTTTTCCTGTATATTTAATTGTTCATGTAGAAGATGAATTTCTAGCAGAAATGGAATTTAGTTCCTCTCATTTTAGGTTTTTCCTTTATGTAATATTCATTTCAGTGATTCCAGGTTAATCTCAGTATTCTGTAATGTCAAATTAGGGTTTTCTTAAATTTATTATTCATATCCACTGTTCACTGTATGTACTTACTTTAACTTGTAACTTAAACTGTGCTGTGTAACTGTTACATTTACCCATTCTAATTTTACACTTCCAGCAACATAGAAGTGCTTTTTCATATATAATTCATACAGTGCACATTAGCACTACTTACCACTTCTCACTGGTCCTTTTGTATGTGCTGTTTCTTTATGTAATGCTGACACAGCTGTGCAAATATATATGTTACTTCCTTGATAATGAATGTTCCCCCATACTTACTGTGTTCTAATGATGACAACTGTGAGTTGTGCATTCCAGATCACTATTGTTTTCATCCCCCTTGTCATCATTAGGAAAGGGATTAAAATCAACAACAGTGCATACTGAAGGCATGAACAAAATATTTAATGAGAACATAGAGTAATGAAAATAAGGAAGAAAATGGTGCTTGAATAACTTAAGCATGTTTCAAGTACCAGTAAGTTGGACTTTACTGTTGACTTGATTGACTATAAAGGCAGGCAGTCTCTTGAGATGGGATGAAAGAAGTAGATGAGGGAATATGGTTTTTCAGTTTGTCTTTATTATATAATAATGCAGCCTTTCCTGATTGTTGTAATGAGACATTCTGAGGTTCACAATGCATTGTGCAAAACACTGAACACTGACACTTAATGCAGCTTGAATCATTTCACAAAGAAATCTTTCTTTACAGCCATACCCACCTAATATTGACTGTGGCAAAATTATATGCTTACATTTTTACATTAAGCAGAATTTAAACATGTGCTCTCAAAGATTCACATGTAAATGAACAGAAAAGATATTTTTCACAGTGATGCACAGCCTGCAACATGCTAAAAACAAATGGTACACAACATGTAAATACCGTATTTACGCATGTATAGGCCGCACATTTTTTGCCAAAAATTCAAGAGGAAAACTGGGGTGCGGCTTATATTGGAAATATTCAAAATCACACTTCATTTAAAAAAATTATATTCATAATTAGTAATACAGGGTGTAATACTCCTGAAATAATATTCCAAGAAAATTATTTTTTCCATAATTTCTGTCTGAAAATTGTGCTGCGGCCTATACATGCGTAAATACGGTATTTGTTTCACTTCCCAATGAGGTCATTGGGTTTTTCAATTGACCTAATCTTTCCAGCCGCACTGTGGTCCTGGGGTCAACTCAGCCTCTAACAGGAATGAGTACCAGAGATCTTTGTGTGGTTAGAGGGTGGCCGGCATGTAAGGGTGACAATCTCATGGCCACCTGTGAGTCAGTTGTCTAGAAAATGTGGGAGCCTTGACACCTAACAGCACTATGAGTCTCCACTGCCTGTTACAGGGATAGCTTTACCTTTTACCTAACAAGGTCTAGAGACAAAAGGTGGTTTCACAGTACGGCCCTTTTAAAGAGAAATGTTGTGCATCATTGGTTTATAATATTCTTACTAGGGCCTGTTCCATTACCCATCCAGTCTGTCATGTTATTGTCAGGGGAGATGGACATGTGAGTTTTGATAGAAGACTTCCAAATGAGGATTTCAAAACTTCACCAGTTCTAGAAATAGTTTTTATGCAGGTAAAGAAGTAAAGTTGTCTCTGTGCTTAACTAATTAAGCACTTTGCCATGAAGGCATGGAAAATGTGAATGTATAGATCCACATTCTCCTGACCTCAGCAGTAGTTGTAGGTTAGAGAACAGTTTCACACCCCAGGTGCTTTATCCTCAGGGAAATAGCATTGGATTGGATAAGGCCCCAGAGCTGATCTGGATGACATGGAAAAGAGAAAAGTCTTGACACTACCGGTCATTGGATGTTTCAATTGACCAGCTTCACTATGTCCCTGGGGTCAACTCAACCTCAAACAGAAATGAGTACCAGGAATCTTCCTGGGTGGTAAAGGGCGGCCACCACATAAGTCTGACACCCTCAATGCCATCTGTGAACCAATTTTATGTGTGATCATCTTTTCTTGAATACAAGAAGTGTCACCTTATAACCACAAGTGAATGAAAATACAGTGGAACCAGCATTTCATGTCTCACAGTTTAAGATTTTCCTTCATTTAACGTTCAAATTCACCACTGCCGAGCACTCACATGGATACAGAATGGGGAGTGTTCCTCTCCATGGCATGGGCTCATGTGGATGGTTAACCCTTTAAAGCCCAGTTGTTATTATATATACCATTTGCTCTAACACACTAAAACTTTACATTCTACCCACAGAGTGTATTTTCATTTCATAGGATTGTTACAATAAACAGCAATAGTTTCCCTAAACTGCATTAACTGGTTGGGCTTTGTAGCAGAGACATAATGTGTTTCCTGTCAGGTATGAACTGAATTCTTGTATATTATTAAGAAAAAAAAAATCCAGTCTTAAAGGGTTAAATTAGATATGTTTTGTCAAAATTATACCGCATTAAACTGTGACTGTAAAAAATTTGTCTCAATATTAAAAGTGGAAAACCAATACACTGCATGAATCTATAAAAATACAACTCATATCAAACATGTTTCTAGAACACTACTTATCTTCAGTGAAACTTCGACATCCTTCACAGAGCTATAAATACAACTTTCTAACCCAAAGCACAAATGATTTCCATTATCTTTGTCTTTCTGCATAAAGTCGACAAAAAGCTAATGTGTTAATTCTAAAGTAAACTCAGGAATTAATGCCTATTGCTATCACAGTTTGCAGTGATCATAATCCTTTGGGATTAACATTGTCTTTTTTCTTTTTCTTTGTCCTATTTGATACATGTATTTGTTGTTTAATAATACCGCCATATTTCCCATTTATGTGCTATGATGTTTCTCTTACTTATTCATGGCGCTGAGCCCTTCTGGAGGAGCCACCAATTCTACAGCTACTCAAGAATTTCCCAGCATTTTATGGAACCCGAAGGTTAATTACCATGTTCACAAGAGCCCTCCACTGGTCCCTATCCTGAGCCACATCTATCCAATCCATACCATCCCATCCTGTCTCTCTAAGATCCATTCTAATATTGTCCACCCACCTACGCCTTGGTCTTCCCTGTGGTCTCTTTCCTTCTTGCTTTCCCACCAATATCCTATACACATTCCTAGTCTCCCGCCTCTCGTGCTACATGACCTTCCCACCTCATCCTCCTTGACTTCATCATTCTAATTATACTTCGAGAAGAGTACAAGTTATGAAGCTCCTCACTGTGCAGTTGTTTCCAACCTCCTGTCACTTCATCCCTCTTCGGTCCAAATATTCTCCTCAACACCCTGTTCTCAAACACCCTCAGTCTATGTTCCTCCCTTAATGTCAGAGACCAATTTCACACCCATACAGAACCACAAGCAAAATTATAGTTTTGTATATTTTAATTTTTATGTTTTTGGACAGGAGACGAGAAGACAAAGGGTTCTGGACTGTATGGTAGCAAGCATTACCAGAGTTCGATAGCCTCTTAATTTCCTCCTGAATCAGGTTTTGATCTGTTATCGTTGCCAAATATATGAACTATGCCACATTTTCAAAACATCTGTTTCCTATCTTTATATGATGATTTTGCCCTGCATTTTGGTGACGAGACAGTAACATATACTTAGTTTCCTCTGTGTTTACTTCTAGACCAGCCTCTTTACTTGCATCAATTAAAGTTTGTGTTTTTCTTTATGGTATCTACATTATAACCCAGTAGATTCACATAATCGGCGTAGACCAACGGCTGATGTGTCCCATTTAATTTCAGTCCCACCTGGTTTCCCTGGACCTTCCTAATTGCATATTCTAAGGCAAAGTTTAAAAGGGATAGCGATAAAGCATCTCCTTGTTTTAGGCGATTCTGGATAGGAAATTTATCAGACAAATGTTTACCTACACGGACTTTACTATACATTTCGTTTAAACACATTTTAATCAACCTAACTAGTTTCATGGGTATCCCAAACTCTATAAGAATATTGTACAATACTTCCCTCGTAACTGAATCATAGGCTTTCTTGAAGTCTATCAGTAGCTGATGTACTCTCTCATCGTACTCCCATTTTTTCTCCAATATCTGACGGATGCAAAAGATCTGATCATGATGTTTCTCTACAGTATTTATATATATCTCTCTTGTGCTGTGTAATGGACCATATTCATTGATTCTCTTCTGATTTTAAAACATTGTTTTTACATTTAAATTTTTAGAAGGGGATTGTGTTACATTCTGGTAAACACTAATCTGAAAAGAAGTATTTGGGCATTCATATGACAGTTTTTATCATATTAGACTACATTTGCTTTGGATGTTAAGTTTCAGTAACAGTTCTAAAACACCAAACTTCATCAATATCTGTTCATCCAGAGTAGAGCAGCTACATAATTTAGCCATCAACTTTTCTGTAATTGAAGCAACTCATGAGATGTTTGACTAATACGTAGTAGAACCTGTTTTAATACACTGGTTCTGTTCTGATTTCCGTCTATGACAATAACGGAACTTGTTTGAAAACTTCATCATGATGTTCCTCATATTCGGGCCATACACACTGATCTAAGTAGCCTGGTACATCTGGAGGATCATATGCTCCGACACTTCATCTTGCCCATCAGTGCCCTCTGGTGAGAGTTAAGAAGTACTTGCAGTGGCACAAGTCACCTGTTTTCTTGTCGTTGAAAATGAGAAACCCTTCAATAATGAGAATATGAACACCTGATATTTGCTTGCCACCACAGCCATCTGCCATCTTTGTTCCTGATGATGTGCTGTCAGTGTCTTTTTCACGTGTTGCCATCGATTGAGTTCCGTCTGGTTTCAAATATACCATATCTTCTGGCATTGCTCTGTGGCACCCAGGATTAAGAACTGTCCCAATTTTATCACTTTCCGCATATAGAGGTGACCATGCCATCCTGTTAACAGCTGTTGAACTGTTAAGTTGTTAAACTGTTGAGAGGTAAAACAGTTTCAGCACTGTCAGAGAAAAGACAGTTTTCAATAACAGCATGCATTCTTTCCATATCCAGGCTCATCATAATTTCCCAATTAAAATGGTTCAAGGTTGGGATCAGAGTATGTCACTGGCTATCTACAGGCAGAAAGAAGTCATCCTCACATACCAAAAATGAACCAGGTAGTTGTTTATGCAGGGACTGTGTTAATGTTGATTTGCCACTGCATGTAGCATGTGATACCCCAACTATAAGCCACATATTTATTTTCAGTGTATTTCTAACGCACAGCTGCCATATATATACAGTAAAACTTGGTTATAGCAACATCGGTTTCTGTGACACCTTGTCTATTGCGTCAGATATTCAATGGTACGAACTAATTCCTCATAAAGCAACTGTTTTTATACCTTGCTTAGTATGACATGCACAAATGCATCAACCTCGTATGTAATGTCATTTTCATTCCTGAATTTCTCTGATATCGTGGGAAAGTTCGATGTGTCTGCCCACCCTCACTTTCTCTACTTGCTGACGTGACTGTCCGGGAAGAATACGACCGCGGGCTGCAAGAGGAGCGTGGGTTTTATGCGAAAACAAGGGTGTGGGGTGGGACTGCATGAATAGTGCAAGAGGACGCGGCAGGTTGTTAACTGCATTCCTTTCCTAGAATCTCGTCTAACAGGACCTCACATTGTCTACTTACCCTATAGTGTTCCTGGCTAAACCCAGAGAAGTGCAGTAGCGAAAACATGGCAATGAAAAGAAAAGTTTTAAGCATTGAAGAGAAAGTTGGAGTGATTCGTGAAATATTGTGTGTATTGCCAGTGAAAAGCGCTGTGATATGTCTTTGATATTACACATTTGGGCAATTCCACGTTAATGTTATGTTAGTCTGTACTTAACTACGTATTTCACTAAAAATGCAACATTTTAACTCGGTTTTTGGTAGATTTTTACGTGACTAACATAAGGCTACTCTGGAAGTGCCCATTTCAGTTACAACGACATTCGTTTATAACGACACTATTTTTAGGTCCCTTTGATGACGTTATAACCAAGTTCTACTGTATATACAAACACTCAACTCTCGATTATCCGGGGGTGGATAAACTGGTTTGTGGCTTAACCGGGGCTATCTGGGCATCTTTAAGGCTTATTATATGTTGAAGAAAGCAGTCTTCTGGGATTTGGCACCGTGTATATGTGGTGTTAACCGACGTTTCGGAGGAACGTATCGCCCCCATCTTCAGGGTTGAAGAAGTATAAGTAAATCTGCAAGCAACAACACCGTGAGACA
>NW_019727432.1:283135-283418 GCF_002891405.2 Cryptotermes secundus
TTTCAAGGACAGATACACCGCCCCAGTTAGTCTCTTTGTATCGATCTTCAAATGTGTTAGCAAAATGTCAGGGTGTAAAAGGAAGCATGTTAAGTATTCAACAAAAACTTGAAATTATCAATCAGTTGGGAAAAAGAGGTGTAGTTAAAACAATTAGCAATGCAATACGGTACTGGAGAACAAACTGTTCATGATTTGAAAAAACAAAAGAATCAATTCATTTCCTTTGCTTCGTCTTCTAATTCAAGCGGAATGAAGGAGAAAAAACATGAAAAAATCAACA
>NW_019727432.1:283474-292071 GCF_002891405.2 Cryptotermes secundus
AGGGAACAACAATAACAGGAGAAGTTTGTGCTAAACAAGCAAAATTTTTTCCGAAGCACTTGAACTACAAGGAAGTTTTGACGCTTCTTCCGCTTGGCTAACACGTTCCAAGCAGCATCATGGAATGCGAGAAATTAGTATTCAAGGTGAGAAATTGTCAGGGGACTTGTCATCATCAGTTCAATTTTGCACCAATTTTGACAGTTTCGTGAGAAGTGAAAATCTGCTGCCAGAACAAATGTATAATGCCGATGAAACGGGTCTTTATTGGAAATGCTTGCCAACCAGAACTTTGGCATTTCAAAATGAAAGACAGGCTCCAGGTCACAAATCCAGTAAGGAGAGATTGATAGCCTTGTGCTGTTCTAATGCATCAGGAACACACAAACTAACACCAGTAGTTATCGGCAAAGCGAAAAGACCACAGTCTTTAAAGGAACAGTAGCTTCAAGTCTGCCTATCCATTATTTTAATCAGAAAGGAGCTTGGATGAATAGAGCGATATTTAAAGAATGGTTTGATTTTAAATTCGTGCCTCAAGTTCGTGACCATCTAAAATCCCAAGGCCTACCTGAGAAAGCTGTGCTCCTCATTGACAATGCGCCCTCACATCCTAACGAAAGTCTCCTGAGGTCAGATGATGGAAATATTTTTGTGAAATATTTTCCTCCTAATGTTACCGCACTTATCCAACCAATGGATCAAGGAGTTATCTCAAGTATGAAGAGAATCTACAGATGAAATTTGCAACAAAAGTACATCGATGAAGGCAATGATGTGACATGTTTCTGGAAGCCTTTTTCAATGTTAGATGCCATATACGAGATTTCAACAGCGTGGGATACAGTAAAGCCATCTGTATTGAAAAATTCATGGAAGAAGCTGATGCCTTTCATCACTAATGAAGATGACCAAATCCATGGATTCACTGGATTCAGTGAAAATGAAATAGCCATAGAATTGACAAAATTGGCTAACCAAGTTCATGGTGATGATGAAGTCAACGAGGAAAATATAAGAGAGTGGTTTGACTGTCACTCGTGTGAGCCGGGCTTCAAAATGTTAAGCAGTGACGAAATCGTAAATTCAGTGGGGGTGCAGCCAGAAGATTGGGAAGAAAGTGAGAATGAGGAAGAGATGGACAGTGCTGCTAGTAAGAAAATATCACATTGTGCTGCTCTTAATCATTTGGAATCCTTACTAGACTATCTTGAGGGTGAGGAGAACAGTTTATTAAGTGACAAGCTAATATTACGTAGGCTTCGTACGGACATCCGTTAAAAGGTAAATGTGAAAAAGCAAACGATAATATTAAATTTTTTTAAGTGTTAAGTGTGAATATTCGTAAAAAGTGTTGGTTGTTGAACACTGTGATTGAAATAACTAATTCATACTCAGTGTAATGTAAAAAAAGTATTAAATAGGCCATGAGATGACATAAAAATGAGGTTGAATAAATTTAAATAAAGGTAGGCCTATAGTATTATGAAGGTACAGTATTACAGTACTACTTTTAATAAAATTTGTCTTAACCAGGTTTTCAATTAACCGTGATTTCCATCCCCACCATTATCCCGGATAATAGAGAGCTGAGTGTATATATACATAGCATGGATGAAAATCAGTGCAACAGGACGCTAAAATACATTATATATATATATACAAAAAAAGCTCTGAATTAAGTAAACCTCTCCTATTCTAACAGATAATATTACACTACTTTTTATGTATTATTTTGGTAGTAACATTTAAATGCTAAAGGAATGTACTTCAAACAATGAGCATAATGAGCACAGAAACAAAAATATATTACATTATTGCTAATTCAGTCATAGGTGACTGTCATAAATCACAGATGCTGCATATATTAAACTTTATAAGAGAGCTCTTAACATGTCCGTCATCTCTTAGAGTGTGAAGAAAACGTATTATATTGAATTTTAGAAACTACTTCTTATGTAGTCTTCTTATACTAGTTGCACATTCACTCAACATCTCTTACAATCTATTAACAAATAAGTTTTTCTTTGTAGTATCTGTTCAGAGAATCATATTACAATTTCATTCATGAGGATCTGTTAGAGACTGGATATGGTACACTATATCTCGTAAGATATATGAAACTATAAAACCTATTTTGTCCGTTTATAACATTCACACACACAAAAATTAAGCTGATTCTTTCAAATTTCATGTTTATGACCCATCATGACTTAGTCATTCTGACCAACGAAGCAAAATACAAGTTCCCAAAGCAGTAACTCTAGAGCCTCTAACGGCAGAACCAGTAATTCCATGTCACGGATTATCTCCACTGGTTACTTACTGAATTCGGTTGGTAGATGGCATTAACTTGGATTAGGTGGACGGTATACACAGCGCTATATCTCAGAAGACAGAGCTCTTCATAATCGCCTTTTTGAATCTCAAATCATACAATATCTGCTTCAAACGATGTGCCGTCTACCAACTGAAATTTGTAAGTAAACTGTGGAGGTGATTCGTGATTTGAAGTTACTTATTCTACCGCTAGAGGGTCTAGAGGTACTGCATAGGGAAGTTGTATTGTGCTATATTGGTCACAGTGATTAACAATGTGTTGAGGCATTCCGAAGAACTTGTTTTATTTTTGTCCGTATGAGTGCAATAAACGTACAAAATAAGTTTTTTTAGCTTCATATATCTTACATAAATGAGTGCTTTATCGAATGTCAGCTGCGTTGGCACGAGAACGTTTGGGTCTAGTTAATTCAGCATTTAGTGTCCATATTACAACTGTGTTTTACTTGTTTCGTTTTCTGCAGCTCCAGACGCTTCCACGTGTAACCATATCGTAGGAGCAGCTCAACTATTCCGGGTTTCTAGCGTTGTGTTATAGTATTATAAAGAATTTAAGACATATTAAACATAATGGAGAAACATGAAGTCGGTACCCCCAAATATATTGCCAACAAAATAAAGGCGAAAGGCCTCCAGGAACTTCGTTGGTATTGTCAGATGTGCCAGAAGCAATGCCATGACGAGAAAGGTTTCAGGTGCCATATGACGTCAGAATCACATCAGCGACAACTTCTTCTATTTGCTGATAATGCAGACAGATACATTAATAATTTCTCAAAAGAATTTGAAAGCGGTTATCTGGAACTACTAGAACGTCAGTTTGGTACAAAACGTGTTCGTGCAAATCGTGTATACCAGGACTATATCTCCGAGCGTGATCATTTGCATATGAATTCTACGCAGTGGGAAACGTTGACAGACTTTGTGAAATGGCTTGGAAGGAAGGGAAAGTGCAAGGTGGATGAGGCTGAAGAAGGATGGTATGTCCAGTATATAGACCGTGACCCAGAAACAATTGCCATGCAAGAAGCTGTTTCCCGCAAGGAGAAGATCGACAGAGACGACCAAGAGATGATGATGGCCTTTATTGGAAAGCAAATTGAGAAGGGAAAAGAATGTTCCAAGAATGACACCCGTGTCTTCACGGAGTTTGTGCAGCCAAGTGAGGAACAGAAAGTTGTTGTAAATTTGAATGTAGAATCAAAANGTGACAAATAAAACTAAATTTTCATATTATCAATTTTACATGGTGTATTTGAATAATTATCCATCCATTGTTATTAAACTTGCAAATGATGATAAGAAGTAACAGCACTTACTGTAGTATACTGCATAAGTTTAGGCTTGTTTTTACAAGCAAACTAACAAAGCTGGTTTTGGCTTACAGACCATTCAGCCATATTTTTGAAGAACAGAAGCATTGGCATGGTCTCTACACATTTATAGTGAGAAAACAAATGGAAAATTTCATTTAATATTTGGTGTACCATTGAAAAAAATCACATAAGACAATAGAAATGAATAGATTCAAGTGGATACATTGTAACCAACATACAGCAACATAATATGTAAATATGTCTGTTAATCACAACAACTTTAGACTTTCAATAAATGATAGAATCAGATTGTCGATAGATCAGTTTGGTTTAATAAAATATTTCAACACAACATGTTTCGGTCCTTTACAGCCGTCATCAGGCATATATAAACAATAAAATGCTTTCATGTTCATTACTAACCTGCATGACAATGGATCCATTGGTAACAGTCTTTTCATATACAAAGATATACATAAGATTACAATGTTTAAATATACTAAAATAATTGTTGAACATTAGTAAACCTTGTGTATGATTATTGTTATTTTTATTTTTACTGAAAATTGTCTTATTATGTACAAGTTTTTTTTTTGTGGGGGGTTGGTGGTGATAATATGTTATGAGTGTTGTCTGAGTGTATGTTGATTGCAAAGGCATTTGCTTTAAACAAGAAAAACACAGAACGTGAAACAAAGTGCAGTAAAACAAAACAGATGAGTGTAATTGAATGGCATCTTAGCTTAGATTAATTTAAGGGTGTTCAGTTTGTTTAGAGTTAGAATCCTTAAAGTTGTACAGTAACTTATAATTCGTATTGTCTTGTCACGAGGTGTGCTGGGATAGCTTTATTTGTAAAATGAGCAATGTTGGGAGCTAGATAACTGGAGTTTCGTTCTCAGGAGAGGCATCATTTTACTCTTCACCTTCACCTCCAGACTAGTTCCGGACCTAGCCTCATATCCAGTAAGGGTCCTATCTGGTATTGAAAGGAGCTGGAGCTTAAAGGTGACCGTTCACCTCGTCCTGGTGCTGGGATTAGTACTTTACTTCAATACTCCCTTTACACCATTGTGTGGTGTTTCAGCATGGAACAATTTTACCCTTTATCTTTACGTTACAGGATCTCATTTTGAACATATTTTACACATTCACATTAGATCAGTGAAGTTATTTTTATAGCTCAAGGCATTGGAAGGCCAGGTTGCTGTATTGCGTAAGCGAGAGGTGGAGAGCAGGAATGAACTTTCTCAGTATAAACAGTCTGCTGAATCTTGTAAATATAAACTTGAGAAGAAGATCCTCCTCCAGCTTCAAGAAGAATATGCCCGATTCTTTCACCAGTTTAAACAGGTAAGATTATGAATGTCATGTTTACAGTCTGATGGTTAGAATTATGAATAAATGTTAATTGTAGGAGTGTCGCTGAAAGATGGATCAGTGTAGCAGACAGTGATTTGCTTAATGGATCGAACGTTTCTGTTATCATGCAACTAATTAACTCATGTTAACAATGATGATACTTTTAAAAACAACCACATACATTGAGTCAAAAAAAAAACATTACCATTCTTTAGAACAGATAAATTACAAACAGTAGAAGTAGGCTCTGCAGTAAGTGTATCGGAAGGGGAAGTGTCTGCTGGTACAGGTTGCCCTAACATCAGAAGAAAATGTAACAGATAACCTCATAATAGAAATATAACATAGACTGTGCTGAATACACAAGTAAATGTGTTACCAATGCTTACTGAAACAGCTGAGAACATATCAAAAGCATTTGCAGAACGTTTAAATATTGTCCCTAGAATACTGTTCTTCTGGAACAAATATTATGTTTCTGGGCATTATCCATCATCCTGTTTTTATCTAAAATATTGTCCTGTTTATATTTCAAAACACCATTTTGGAGACAGGATTCTGCCTCCATCTTCAGGTAAAACTTACTCAGGACAATGGATAATGTCGAGAAACATAATATTTGTACCTAGGTACGATCGTCACAAACTTTTAGATCTTTAATATTTACTGGTGGAATTTGTAGTGTAAATAGAAGATTTTAGTTTCAGTTGAAAAACGAGATTTGGCATTTGTTTGCAGATGTAACCACCCTCTCAAATGGTGAAATTAGTAATTAGTATAGATAGTAATTGTGATGCATTTACTCTGACTTCAGTGGTCATTTTAGTTAACAGCAGTAGTTAATGTCCTGTAACAATTACAATTCAGATGGAGCGTACACATACGAAATGTGCAGCTGGAGAACAGCGAATATCGGAATTGGAGGCAGAGTTAGCACTTTCAACTGAAGCAGCAGCATCACTCAAAGACTATATCAAATTGCTTGAAGAGAAAGTAGTCAGAGTTACAAATTTAAAGCATCAAGTAGAACTCGATGAACACCGCCTTACTCAGGCGCAGCAAAGGATTAAGGTAAATTTTTTTAATCCTTCTCATCATCATCATCCTTCCTGAGAAGGTTGTGGAAAATTCACAGGTTTTATATAACCATTGTAAAGTGACAGGTTATTTTGTGGTGAGAAGAGAATGCACAGCAACAATTATTCTTCACTTTAACTTTAAAAGTAGGAGTGTGCATTAAATTCAGCAGCCGCTCAAATTTAACCTGGTGTTAGTAAGGTGGGGTGTCTCAGACCCAAAAGATTTTAAATTGACTGTAACTTTTTAAGAACGTGTGGCATTGAGTCATGCCTCAGTGTAGCTTCCCCTCCCATAACCCGCTACTAGATGTCATAGGCTGTTGCATGCAAGCAGGTTTAGTGTGCAGATATGTAAAATGTGCTGGGGTCCACAAGACCCTGCCTTACCAAAAGTGTGACTACCGAAACTTAATGTAACCGATTACTACTACTAGTAATCTACTTCACCTTACTTACGTATATGTAGAAGTCATTTAATGGACACTTTAGTATTTTTGTAAGGTCTGATTAATTTTTTAATTTCTTAAATAGAATATATCATTACATACTCTTGAGAGCAGTCTTTAGAATGCTGGAAGTGTTTCCAGTGTTAGATATAAATGCTACTTCTGTCTTCAGTGCTGGAGTAGTGTGAGTGATTCTTCTGCCTATGGGTTTATTGGACTAAAATTCCTCCACCCTTCACCCTTTGGGCCTTATGGACAAAAATGCCCTACCCTTCCCATTTGAGCGTGTTGGACCAAACTCTGTATGTACATGAACACTGGTATGTCTTACTGCCTTTGACTCAGAAGATGAAAGCAGCATGTACCTACATAATGTTGACAACACTGCCCACTTACATTGCAGTACCCAAAAGCAGGATCAACATCAAGAGATGCCGTCTTGTATCTGCCAGTAGCAAGTTTCCTCACTACATGTTTGTTTTCTGATAAAAATAAAAAGTAAAACTATCCCTGTAACAGGCCATGAAGGCCCATAGGGTTGTGAGACGTTGAGGGTCCCACATTATCTAGACACTCGGCTCAAAGATGGCGGTAAGGTTGTCAGTCTTACGTGCTGGCTGCGCTTTACTCCCCAGGAATATTATTGTAATTAATTCCTGGTACTCATTGGCAATCAAAATATGTGAGACCCTCTTTTGAGGTTTGTATGGGGAGCAGTTGATTTTAAAGCTAAACAAAGGAAAGTCTCAAATGGAAAATATTTGAAAGAAAGATGATTAACTGCGGATCAGAGAAATTGAGCGTTAAATGAGGGAAAAACCTATAATCAAGGAACATCAAATGAGGGTTCCACTGTATTTTTTCTGAGGGAAACTTACTGGATATATATTACAGTCATGTGAACTGGAATGTTACAAACTGAAAGGTCCCATGAAGTGCACTTCTTATACATCAGCCTTTCATAGATCATTTATGTAAGGTACAATGTTCCAGGAAAGAGACAGCTATCGGTCGCAACTGGACCTGTACGAGAAGGAATTAACAATAACTTCTTCATCAGGATTTGTGAACTCTCAGCAGCAACAGCAGAAGTCACAAATAGAGGCATTGGAGAAGACAATTGAAGGATTCCATGAACTGGTTGAGAAGTTGGAGGCGGATCTAGGAAAACGGTGAAAGGTTCAGGCAAGCACATACATAACTGCAGTTACAGTCATATGGTTTAACAGCCTCTGTGTGTCTGGTGCTAGAACCACAAACTTCAACACTGCTGAGATTAAAGCCTGCCATTGGACATGATCCTTAGTGAGTTCAGTCCATGTTCTGGCCTCACAGTCTATTTCCTTGAATTACATATCAATTTTTATTGTTATTTTATAAGTGGTCATTTTTCATCAAAATTTTATGTGTATTTTGTGCTTCAGTCTTCCAACTTAAATTATTACTGTCTAAATTCTTCTGTGCTGTCAGTGCTAGGTGACCTGCATATATCACAGAGTTTCTTGTTAGCTAATATCCACAATTGTTCACTTAGTCCTATTTAGGTCTTTGGAGTGTTATTATTTTGTCAAAACTTGCAGGTGTCCAGGTCAGTGAAAGAATCAGTAAGTTGGAGGAAGAGATAAATTCTTTGCAACAAGAGAAGGAACAGCTGATGAAACGCAGGGATGATGAGTTGGAGGTGGAGCTGGAGTGCAGGGCCCTGAAGGGTGATTTCAGTCCTGTGAAGTCCAAGGTTTTGCACTTCAGGTAAGACGACAGTAGAAGTTCTTTTGTACATAAGTTCTGCCTGTGCGTAACTGTGCACACATTAGGAAAACATGCTGCAGTGAAGGTATAGCTCACACACAGTTAAACTCAGCACTGGATGGGGGTGAGTGATAACTAGGGCCCGGATCTTTATGCACTAAGAACACTTAAAATATGCGCCAAAAGTGGGAAAATATGCACCAAAATTAAAACAATATGCACTTAACCTTTAAACGACTAAAGACAACGTATGTCGTCTTTAAAAGAAAGTCACCGGCACGAATGACTACATATGGTGTCGCAGA
>NW_019727432.1:297698-300167 GCF_002891405.2 Cryptotermes secundus
CCAGGACTCCATAGCGATACTTCTTCTTCCGCCAGACGAAGAGTTTGGCGCCCTATATCCACTGAAGCATCATAGGCGCGTAGTATGTCCAGTCCCAGGATGAGCTCATCGGTGATATTCGCGACGAAAACCCACATCGTAATAGGTTGGCGCCCTAGGGTAAGGGTCAACAGAACTTCTTTCAGTATGGGCAGGGATCCTCCAGACACGGTCTGTAGCAAGAAATCTGGATTTGGCTGTCTTTCAGGCCATCCGGCGGCAACATCCGGTCTTACCACCGTGACGTATGCTCCAGTATCCACTGTCACCTGGCACAGCTTATCACCGACCCATCCCTGGGTGACCAGACTGGTGTTGGCTTTCTTCGTCATGTCGATTAGTGCGTAGTGTGGGGGCCTTAACGCATATGCCGGCGTTCGCCCATCTCCGCCGGCCGTTGCTCGTTTCCACTTTTGCTTCACGGACACATGCATACTCATCTTCAAGTTTTGTAACCACTTCTTTTACTTGATTGAAATTCTCCTGATAAAATGAAACTGAAGATAACCATGTCCCCCACCTAGTTAGGACAGGTTCAGGTGGCAGAGGAACCTGAGGTAGGTAATCTTTGTAGAACTGGACACGAGCTGGTGCTTTCAGAAACAGTTTTTCCCACTTGCAATTAACTCATTAACAGCTGGAAACTGTGCTCGTATTTTTTCTGCAATATGGTGTAATCTGTGCGCTAAACAGGTTACGTGTATAAGATTTGGATAAAATACTTGTAAGGCCTTTACTGCTTACAACAATTATTCTCAATTTCAGATGGCCATAGTAGTCGCAGAGAATCATTTACAAATCTTGCTATTGTGTTATGGTTGGTTTTCTCTAGTACTTGCAAGCAAGAAGATGAGGTTTGCCGGGTTCATCTGGATGTAGCTTACCAACTACGAAATTTGCTATGTATCGGCCACATAAATCAGTTGTCTCATCCATCGATACCAGACACAGTTCCCTCCGATGTCAGAAAGTACACAGTATTTCTCCAGAAATGATCGCACAAGTGGATTGCTTAATTTATTCCATGGAATGTTGCTGCATACTAAAGCCTTACAAAGATCAGCTGAAAACGTATTAACAGAAGATTTGGGTTTGACCTGTGTAAGAAGTAGTTGTGGTGTGCTGTTCTTCTTCCCCTTCTTTGCCATAATATGTGCAGTCATTTTTGAGTGTTGTTCAAGTTGAAAATTTTTTTCACATTTTACTTCCTTTGCTCACACTTGACAGTACACAACGGCACCGTCTATTGAATAGTCACTATTACCTGACACCAATTTTTTAAATATCTACTGCTGCACTTTTCTTTGGGCATTTTCAGTACATGAACACTTTTTTTGATGCAGACTATTAAAGTAACACATTAACTGAAGAGACTTCTCTCAAGACCAACCCTCTGATGCTACTGTCTGCTGTGGTGGTCAGTGGAATGCAGGAAAATCCCACCCCCTCCCTTTTGAAATAGCCAAGCTACCTGCTTGTATTGTAAGTGGTAAAAGTGCTGTTACTCTGAGAGTTGAGAATAGCAACTGGCAAGTGATGTCCAAAACACAGGAACACCCGATTTTGTTAGAGAATATTGAAATTATCCTTAATTTCAAACATATATGCAGAAATATGCTCTTACATTTAGAATATGCAGTAACAACTAAAAACCCTCAAAATATGCATTTGCATATGCGCATATGCATTTTCAAAAAGATCCGGGGCCTAGTGATAACTTATTTCCCAGCTAGTTTACCCTGAGGTAAAAGTCACTGGTGTCTATCCGATTGGAGGTTGTTTGGCCCCAGACCTGAATGGCATTCTGTGGAGAAGAGAGAAATCACTTCACTTGCCAAGAATTTAACCCTGATTCTCTGGTTTCCCAGCTGATAGCCTACTACTGACTGCACTATTGTATCCCACTGTTCTCCACATAATTCATTTGGATCCAATTTCACATCAAAGGCCCATACTGAAAAATGTTACATAGATTTCATTTCAGAGCAATCAGCCATGTTTGTATAAAGCTCAAATCAGATTGGATCATTTATCATATTGTCACGTGTTGGGTATGCCACGTGACAACTTTACGTGGGTCTTGAATTTAGCGCATCTTTATTGGACACTCACACTTACACACCATACAATTATTATCACTTGTAGTATCACTTGACTTCTGTCTCTACTTCAAGGCTTATACTCTCCTTGGCCGTGGCTGGATCTCAACTGTCTTCGGCGACGGTTATCCCAATACTGTCTCGGTGAATGCATTACCTTCTTATATATCCGCAGCCATTGCTATGCAGTGAACCTTCCGTTGTCTATCACCGGGGAGTCTCTGCTTCGTTGATTCTGCAGTTCCTACGCAACGGCCCACTGTTATTGTGTTGTCTCTGTGGGAATGCTCCATGTATTCGTCGTAACTGTGGAGACTCATCTCTATGCAAC
>NW_019727433.1:0-3602 GCF_002891405.2 Cryptotermes secundus
TGGCCGCCACGTTTCCAACCAATAACATGGGAGTTGCACGGGGCTACTATATACCGCACATACACACAAACACACACACACCGCTTAAGACCACTGCAGATTGGTCAGACAAAAAATTATGTAATGTATGATGCTCAAAATAAGTGTAGTAGGTGCAAACCGTGCAAATATGTGATAAGCATAAGAAGGAGACTTTCCGTCATACTTCATGTAATTTTAGAACTGCAGTGCCGCCACATAAGAAAGACCATTTTCCTTCAGGCACATCAACTGGCCTGTCATGTTGAAGGTAATATTAATTAATATACAACTGTCAGAATTAATTTGTATAGCATTTTACAACGTTATTACGTCCTGTAATATTTGAGGTTTTCACGGCTGTGACTATGAAGAGTGCCGTCTTCTGGGACGTTGCTCCGTGTAGATCTTGTGTGAACCGACGTTTCAGTTCACACAAGATCTACACGGCGCCACATCTCAGAAGACGGAATTATTTGTATTACGTCCTATTCGTTATAGGGACCCAAATGTATATGGACTTGATATACATATGAGGTTGAATTGGGCTAGGTAAGGTTTTTCTAGGTTACAAGCAACAACAAGGATGCCAACCTTATATTGTAGTACCATACGAGCTCTATTCCAGGTTATCCAGACTATGGATTATCATGTATCTGAATGAACAAAATTTGAGGTTGCATAATGGGTAACCTGATCGTATCTTCAAAGTAGTAGTACTAAATAGCAGTCAGGAAATCTGCTTACCAACTTACATTTAAGCCTTGTAAAGCTGTTTTTACTGATGGCTCTAGAGAATTTAGGACAGAAGAACAAATTTTTAACTACTTTTAATTAACTTTATTCATTCTGGTCCATCACACTAGTCAGTACTATAGAATGATTTGATTATACCGACCAGTGTGACTCAAAAGTATATATATACATATGTGTGTGTGTTGCCTTTACGTGTTCGGTCAATTAATGACCATCTTCAGAAGGCAAATAACACTTGAGGAAACTGCTATTACATAAATCATAATACATCAAGTTCAAAGTTGTCCAAAGTTTTATATATAAAGATTTTAAAATAAACTAAAATGTGGGGAGTTAAAATAATAATAAAATTCTTTAATATTTAAAATCTTAAGCTACTAAGATTTGTGTCTTCATGCCTCTTCAATCAATGGGAGATTGGGTAGATTGCTGCCCTTGGAATTTTGGGTAGTGCATTTTCTTGTTTATATAGTTAAGAGCCTGTGTTTATTGTTGAGATGCTTCTCCTTTTGTTGTTTGTTGAGGCACTTTGAACTTGATGTACTATGATTTATGTAGTAGTAGTTTCCTCAAGTGAGGAGGAATGCATATAGAATATTGGTGGGAAAGCCAGAAGGAAAGAGACCACTGGGAAGACCAAGGTGTAGGTGGGTGAACATTATTAAAATGGATCTTAGAGAGATAGGTTGGGATGGTATGGATTGGATTGATCTGGCTCAGGATAGGGACCAGTGGAGGACTCTTGTGAACATGGTAATGAACCTTCAGGTTTCACAAAATGCTGGAAAATTTTGAGTAGCTACAGATTTGGCTTCTCCTCAAGAAGGGCTGAGCTCCATAAGTAAGTAAGTTTCCTCAAGTGTTGTTCTTTGCCTTCTGAAGATGGTCATTAATTGACCAAAACATATAAAGGCAACATATATATATAAAAGGGGTTGTCAAATGAAAGCAGGTCACCACGCATAACTCACACGGCACGCAAGTTGGTAACACTGGAGTTTGCTTACGGTACGAATATCTGGTTAGGACTTGGGAAAGCACAGTGACAACATGCCCTTGCACACTAATCGTTTGTTTATTGTGCTGGAAATAAGTTTAGCGCTACGTGTGGTTGTCCAGCATCAGTAATAAAGGCAGGTAAAGAAGAACAGTGAAGTGTAGTGTGCATTTTGACTGCTGAAGGAGTAGGAGGACGAGAAATTCATCACTGCATGTCTGTTGTTTATGGCAAACACAGCATGTCACGTTCGCATGTGCTGGCGCGTGGCATAAGAGATTCCGAGAGGGACGTGTGTCACTGCAAGATGATGCTTGCCCAGGGCAGGCTCATTGTGTCATCACTTCTGATATTATTGTTGCATTGAATGTTCATATCCGGGCAAACTGAGGGATCACTGTGGAAGAAATTAGTGTTTTGATGGGAATAAGTCATGGTTCCGTACATGCCATTGTGACAAAACATCTGCTGTACTGCAAAATCTGCGCGCAGTGGGTTCCACGTCAACTCACGGAGGAACGGAAGACTCAGAGAATGACTGCATCACTGGGTCACTTGCAATGATACCATGAGGAAGAGTATGCTTTTCTGTCCCATATTGCCACTGGAGACGAAACTTTGTGCCACCATTTTGAACCCGAGAACAAATGGCAGAGCCAACAGTGGAAACANTTAATTTTTAGAAAATCTGGAGTGAGGGGGCCCAGATGCTTGGTTTACCTGCTTGCCATCTTCCTGGCACTCATGGTTGTGAATAAGCAAGCTCAGTAACACTTCTGATGTGTGTTTTGGAAGTAACTGCTTTGAATTTCAGCTGAGACAATGGCTATCTTGACCCATGTTTTCGTGATTTTCCGTCCCTCCAGGCAAATGTAAGGATGGTAGCACAAATTAGGCCAGAACGACTTCCTTGCATATTCTTTTCAGGTAATTAGACGTGACAGTATTCTGCAATTCATTGCTGTAATAGGCTGTGGAGAGCAATCTTAAACAAATGACAAACAAATAAAGAAACAAGTACTCAGTTTTGTCTGGAAGTGGTTGCTTTTCTTGTCAATATAACAGTATATAGCTTCAATTTTAAAGAAGGCATACCACTAAAATTAATAGGTTAAAAGTTTACTAATTTAATTCAGTATTATATTGGAAATGACAATTTGAATCAATCCCAATAGCTGCTACATTACATGCATATCATGTTGATAGCCTTGGCTGTCATACATACATGGTGCAATCTAAAAGTTCTCAAAATATATTATTAAAAACTATTACGTCTTACCTGCATCTTATTCTGCACCATCACCTTCAAAGTAGTTCCCTTGGGAGCGCATACACTGATCCCAGCGTTTCTGCCACTTTTGAAGTGCATCCGGGAAGTCTTTCTTTGTTAGGGTGTTTAGTACCGTCTGCGTTTCCGCTTTGAAGTTCCTCAACTGTATCAAATTTTCGCCCCTTCAACTTGATATTCATCTTGGGAAGAGAAAAAAGTCACATGGAGATAAGTCTGGCGAGTTCAGTGGATGGGGAACAACTGCCATCTTGTTTTAGCCAAAAATTCCTGTACAGTGTAAGCTGTATGCAGTTGTGCGTTGTCATGGTGGAGTACCCAGTTGTTCGTGTGCCACTTCTCTGGACTGTTACTCCTCATGTTCTCACACAAACGCGTTAGAACATCGCGATAGAACTCTTTATTGAGTGTCTGACCAGGAGGGATGGACTCCTTATGAACAATCCCGTCAGTATAAAAAAAACAGATCAACATGGACTTAATGTTGCTCTTGACTTGTTGAGCTTTTTTTGGCCAATGTGAAGAAGGGCTCTTCCATTGCGA
>NW_019727433.1:4174-4764 GCF_002891405.2 Cryptotermes secundus
TTCTACAGATCTATCTATCCTGGTTCCACGCTTGTGTTTGCAACAATTTGTTATGAATATTTTTCTTATTAGCTCTCATGGACTTAGTCTGGTCTCAGGTGTTTATAATCTTCATGTTTTGTGACATCGGTTTGTCCAGTGAATGAGGCTAGCTCTTTCTAACGGACCCAACTGAATAGGTGTTTTCCTTCACCTGAGGACGGAAGCAGATCCAGTTTCCGAAACGTCGTGTTTTATTTGTTATCTTAAAAACCAGGACGATGGATAAAGTCCAAAAACCCAATATATCAAATGCCATCTTGTTTTTAGCCAAAAATTCTTGTACAATGTAAGCTGTATGCGGTTGTGCGTTGTCATGGTGGAGTACCCAGTTATTCGTGTGCCACTTCTCTGGACGTTTACTCCTCACGTTCTCACACAAACGCCTTAGAACATTGCGATAGAACTCTTTATTGAGTGTGTGAGCAGGAGGGATGGACTCCTTATGAACAATCCCGTCAGTATAAAAAAAAACAGATCAACATGGACTTAATGTTGCTCTTGACTTGTCGAGCTTTTTTGGCCGATGTGAAGAAGGGCTCTTCCATTGC
>NW_019727433.1:4887-5311 GCF_002891405.2 Cryptotermes secundus
AATGCTGCTTCTGTTCATTTTGTAGCAGTCGTGGCACAAACTTCGCCACAGTCTAACCTGTACCTTAACGCTGCGTCCCACCACCACCCTTCCAACAAGCAAGCTGCACTTTCAACACTGGTGCACAGGGCCAGAGCACTGTGTGATCAAGATAGCCTACATGCGGAGTTGGTGCTCCTGAAGGATGTATTCAAGAAGAACGGATACAACAACCGGCAGATCCACAGAGTTCTCAACCGTCGGCCCAACATCAGCCGGCCTGAAGACAAACCGGGCTCAGTCGCCTTCCTTCCCTATGTCGGGACCATATTCAACCGTATCAGCAGAGTGCTGTCCCGGCACAACATCAAAGCAGTGGGTCTGCCTCCATACAAATTATCCAATTTCCTCCGGCCGGTTAAAGACAGCCTGGGCCTAAGGACAC
>NW_019727433.1:5329-14668 GCF_002891405.2 Cryptotermes secundus
CTCAGCTTACGGTTTAGAGCCCAGCCCTTAACCTTGCTTTTCTCTCCAGTACACAAAACCACGCTTGCCCCAGCTCCCTTCCCCTACCCCTCCCACACCACTGCTTTCACTTGTATACTTGCCCTTCCCCCCTTCCCTCTCTGCTCACACATAGCTGTGTTATTTCCAGTCTGCTTTTACCGTTCTCACGGTCTCGTCACTTGCAGATTTCTTATACTTTTTCTTCTACCCTGAAGATGGAGGCGATACGTTCCTCCGAAACGTCGGTTAACACCACATATACACGGTGCCAAATCGCAGAAGACTGCTTTCTTCTTCGCTGCAGTCCTCCTCATGTTCAGTGCCTCTAACAAAATTCATAGACATGTACCATAACTTAGTCCCCAGGTGTTACTGAGGTCTTGGGGGGTCAGTCTACGATCTTGCAGAATCAGATCCCTAACTTTCGCAACATTTTCTGGTGTGGTGCCAGTTGATGGCCGTCCTGAACGGTCGTAATCATCAGTCGATGTTCGGCCATTTTTGAAACGCTTATACCAGTCGTAAGTTTGTGTCTGACCTAAACTGTTGTCACCAAAAGCTTGCTTCAACATTTGGTGCATTTCTGCAGCAGTTTTCCCAAGTTTAAAACAAAACTTTATACAGACACGCTGCTCTCTCAGGTCAGCCGTCACAAAACCGCAAACTCACGGAAACACAACAATGGAAATACGTTCACCAACAATAAATCCAACCACTCAACTCGACGCCGCTTGCCACACTGATTCAAGAAGGGTGTGTGGGGAGACACGTAGCGGTATTTCGATGTACTCAGAACCATTCGCACGCAAAATTTAAATTTAGGGAACTTTTGGATTGCACCACGTATATACATATGAAAAGGCTGTGCCATAGCTCAGGTGGTTGGTTGCCTGCTTCCCACCATGGCTGCCCAGGTTGAAGCTAGGGTCAGTTCATTTGGGATTTGTGGTGGAAAAAGTGGCCCTGGGGCAGGTTTTGCCAAGTACTTCAGTTTCCCATGCCAATTTTAATTTACCTGACTGCTCCACATTCATCATCATTTATCATCCAGGGCTGATACAATAGGTTAGTTAGTGGCTGATGTACCAAGTGGACTCAGTGTCACCCCACCCCAATAAACTAAACTACATACATGTGAAGGAAGCAAATTTCATAATATCTGTGATTGTTTGCTGTTAGGATCACAGTAGGTAGCAGGAAGCAGACAGCATGTGACATAACTGTTACTTTCTTTGTATCAAATGTGTTCTAGTGCTTTCTCGTAGGCAACTCATCATCTTAAGTATGAAGTACATGCAATTTTAACTTTTTCTGGTACAGTTATTGATTTTGTGAATTCTAAATAAGATGAACATGAATTTCAGTTTTTAGCCATATTCGGAAAGATGACCCTGATGGGCAGTGGCACTACTGCTTTGTATCCAGGAGGTTCTGACTTCACATCTCAGCCTTCAGACCAGCTATCCTGTCTGAGGTCTTAGTAGTTTTCCTTGGTCCCTCCAGGCAGATGTCAGGATAGTGCATTAAACTGTGATATGATTGCTTCCTTTCCCACCCTTTCTACTTCATTATTTACTAATATAAATTTTGATGTTTTCACAGCCATGATTGTTCAGATCATGATCTCAAAACTTGTGATAGCATGTTATCTTGTAAGTGGATACCAATGTTTCAGAGAAATATGCTGCCTGTATCATCAGGGTAGAAGTGTGTAGGATAAGGTATCAGTTGGATTATAGTATATGCCGGTTGCAAAGAAGGTGCTCATCTGCAGTGTCAGTGAAAAGGGCCAGTTCTCACATTTCTGCTTCACCCCTCCAATTGGCTTGGACTTGTTCTGTCCCTCTCCCCCATTTGTGGCTCCAACTGGCCACCTCCCTTGTAATCTTCTCATATAACATTATCACATCCTTATTCAACTCACTTCTGTCCTGAAGACAGAGGTAGAATATAACCCACAAAACATTAGTACTCATATCTCCCTACAAGACATCATATTGACACAATTCAGAAGATTGCAATTATAATTCACTAATCATATTAGGATTTGATGCTGTATTGTCTGAGATACTGACAGTGTCATGAAATGTGCCATAGAATGTAAATAAATAAATAAATAAATAAATAAATAAAGGAATAGACTAAATTCGTCTTAAGGTTTAANTACCGACAGTGTCATGAAATGTGCCATAGAATGTAAATAAATAAATAAAGGAATAGACTAAATTCGTCTTAAGGTTTAATGTTAAGTTTTATTTTTGTCTTCCACTTTACATATTGTCAGGTGTAGGGTGGTACACGTGACTAAAATAACGGGTTCTATTTCAGATGATTGGATAAGCACTTCCATTGCAAGTTCTCTTAATTACCATTAATACAGTGCTATCACTGATTTACACACTTTTCAGTCCACTGAAATTCTCAGTTTCCACTAGTTGTCTCCTAGAAATGGATCTCAACACAGAAATTAGCACTTAAGATCACTATGAAGTGTTCTTTCTATTTTGTCCTCAATCACTCAGGAACCACAGAACTAAACATTCTTCTGGACTCACTCCTTAAACTTATGACTGACTCGTAACTGCCCTGAATGAATTCTGTTGCTCCCATCTCTTATAACCACGCTGCACAGACCCCACAGAAAATATTTCCTCATCTGTTGATGACATCACAGCTTTCATAGCACAGCCCGATATGTGGAAATGTGTTTACTCAGCCGTTGCTTAGAAATGGATTGAATAACCATGTTATTCTACTGTTGCCTTGCGCAGACCGCATAGAAAACACAGCCTCATCTATTGTTGCATAATGTAGCATTTGACTGTTTACCAAGAAGCTGTCTTCATGGGAACTTGTTTACCAACACATTGCCTAGCAATGGGTGTACATATAACAATATTTGTAACTTTCTAAACATGTGTGGCATCCCATGACTCCATGATATGAGGCCTTTGTTCAAAAGTTATTAATTCCATAGTCAGTTATTTGCTTTTTTGAAACACCCAAGTTCATACCATGTTCACAAAAAACTGCAATTAGACCCTACTCTGAGGCATTAAAATACACTTCACAGCCATTTGACCAGACAGGTTAGTGCAGAGCCTTGTATTCAGAAGGCGCACAGTTTGAATCTCAAACCGGGACACAGGCTATCCTGACTTAGGTTTTTCATGGTTTTCCGCACTCCCTCTAGGCAAATTCCAAGATAGTACTTTGATTAGGCCATGATTACATTTTTCCAAATCCTTTCCAATTCATCATGATTCATGTACCATCCTACCATCCGGTGCTGTATAGCCTCAATATTGAAAGTGTCGTTAAATAATCTGTAAAAAAAAAATTTGCAGCTCTTGTTCAGAAATTGAATTTAATATGATCTTCCTGTCTATGTTTACATTTTCCAGCTCAACTTTTCCATTTAGGTTCTCCAGTTAAAATTTGTATGCATTTCTATTTACCTTATTCATGCTGCATGTTCTTTCCTACTCATTGTCCTCCATTTAATCATCCAGAAAATACTGGCTGGAGGGTACACATTACTAATTGTAGAGTGAAACATGCTATTGTGTAGCATGGCCAGTGAAGCGATATAAATGCAGTCACACAATGTACAAAAGGCGTTCCGTATATAATGCCTCCTATTTTTTTTTGTGTTAATATGTAACATCTGAGTTTGATGTTGGTGGTGTTCTAGTAAAGGTTGAACCTTCCCACCAATGTACTGTAAGTTTGGTTGTCATGCGACAGATAGCGACAGCAGAGCAGTCTACGAAAATGGTGTCTGACACAGAAGTGTGTAGGAAACAGAGATGTCCTATTGAATTTCTCACTGCCGAATAAATTGCACCCATTGACATCCATTGACGCTTGCTAAAGGTGTACGGAGATGATACAGTGGATGTCAGCACAGTGAGGTGGTGGGTAGTGTGTTTCAACAGTGGCGAAAGTGAAGTGCATGACATGCCACGCCCTGGGCGTCCCTGCTCAGCTGCTACTCCTCACAGTGAACAGCACCTCGATCAGCTCATCCATACATATCGGCGGATAATGACCAGGGATCTGTGTGCACAGCATAATATCAGATGTAATGCATTGGAAACGATGTTGGGGAAGCTGGATTATTGCAAAGTTTGTTCCAGGTGGGTCCCACTGGATGCTTACACAGGATCACAGAACTCATTGAATGGAAGTCTATCAGGACCTGTTACACCAGTTTGAGGCTGAAGGTGACAAGTTTCTGGACAGTATCGTCACCGAAGATGAGACATGGTGTCACACTACGAGCCGGAATCCAAAAGACAGTCCCTGGAGTGGCAACATCTGGATTCCCCAAGAAAAAAAGAAGTTCAAGACACAACCATTGGCAGGGAAAGTGATGTGCATGGTCTTTTGGGATAGGTGGGGTGTGATTTTGTTGGTTTTCCTGGAGCTTGGTGAGACTGTGAATTCTGAATTCTACAAGACGACTCTGACTAAGCTGAAAGCCCGCATTTCCTGAGTCAGGCCAGAGAAGCAGAAAACCTTTCACTTGCAACACAATCACGCTAGACCCCATACCAGTTTGGCGACCACCGTGCACATTGCAAAGTTTGGCTGGACTGTCCTACCACATCCACCTTATAGCCCCGATTTAGCACCTTCAAACTTCCATCTCTTTGGGCCTATGAAAGATGGACTACATGGGGACCATTTTCCAGACAATGATGCTGTCATTGCAGCTGTAAGAAAGTGGCTAGCCTCTGCTGGTGCAGACTTTTACAAGCACAGCATACAGGCTCTTGTTCATCGCTGGCTAAAGTGCATAATGAATGGTGGTGATTATGTGGAAAAATAACTGTAAGTAGCTGAAATTGTGCTCTATTTAACTTGTGTTATTATGCTTTTTGTATCTGTTGTAGTGTTCATTAAGAAAAATAGGAGGCATTATATACGGAACGCTCCTCATATGTTCTCACCAGTTTCCACAACATGAGTAGTGTATTTCTACATTGTAATATCATCTTGGGGCCCTCAGTTGCTCCAGATAAAGCATAACATTTGCACAGTAGAAGGAACTATACATCTATCATGTAATTTTGCTTGCTGGATCCACTGTGACTTGTCATATGCTTAGTCAATTAAATGTGAAATATTAAGGATATTTTAAATTAAAATTATACTAGGAATAAAATGCAGCATTAGAGTGACCTCTGCATGGTGCTGCATATAATATTTTGACATGTAAAACTGTTGTTGCGCAACGGGATGTGGAACGAGGTTACGCAACAGTAAGGAAAGCAGTGTTTCTCCGTGCTGTGCCTCGCTGGTTGCTATGCAGTGTTGCCCAGCAACGCCTCTGTAAACACAGTGATTACACAACGGTGAAACAACGTGCTTTTTTCGCTGTCCAACTGAGGGTTTATAAGAGAAACTGGAATGCCTGAGGAGTCAAAGAGGTGTAAACTTGGCTGCGGTCAGGCATACAACCGTTCAAGTGACTAGACTGCCATGGTAGCGAATACTACTAGAAATAGGGCGAAATCTGCTGTACTGAGCCTGGATTGACAGAGGCCTTGTATATATTGTACATAGAAATAGGAATTAAGATTAAATTTGTAAATATATGTAAATACTGACAGTGGACTTACTAACACAGACTATGACTGACAAATAACAGACCTGACCTCTCATCAGAGAGGGCGCCCCAGATGGACAGGACAGTAACTTTCATATAAGGAACAAACAAAGAGAAAAAAATATGACTGACTGACAGTCGCAATGTGACTTTGACTTGACTGAGGAGTCAGTTGAAATGTAGCAGCCACCAAGGCAGTTAGTATTCAGAGTATTCGGCGGAGCAGAAGCCAGTCAGTTGCAGGAAGAAGAAGAACCGAATGCATGTGTGATAATCAGTGATAGTTTGTGATAACTGAGAAGGTAATGGGAGTGTGTAATACAGTGACACTTGTATAGCCTCCATGTTGTACTGTAAATACGTGAAGACTACCGAAGATAGTGTGAAGAGATTAGTGTGTAGGGTTTGTAAATTGTGTAAACCCGCAACAGTGTTATAATCAATTGTAGTTATGACTTGTAGGTTGTTAAATAAACCAGTTAACAATCTGAACAGCATCTTCAGTAGCCAAACACATTACAATATATAACTCCATACATGTGATGTTTACATTGTGTTAGTTTTACTTTATTTATATAACATTAACTCATCATATATTATAACATTGTAATGTTTAAAAGAAGCGCTTAACAGGCCATAGTGTATCCATTAGGCAAAATGACATGCCATATTTATACTACATTGAATTGGCAAGTGTTTATGCATGTATTTAGAATATTTGTGGGTCTGAAGGTGACAGTGTAATGTAGAATCATGTCGCCAATTTTGTGAAAACTGGTAGTATTTTACATTGTTTGACTGTGCATTTATGTTGTTGCATCTGGTACATTACGTAGTTATTTCAGCTTCTTTTGGTTCTTTAACAATGCTGTCAGTAGCTAAATTGTATAGTAATGAACGGTACAATGCTGAATGATTATTTCTAAAGTGAAGGAAGCAGTCATGGCCTAATTGAAGCTCTGTTCTAGCATTTACCTGGAGAAACTGAAGAAAACCACAAAGAAACCCACGATAACTGCTGGTGGCCCAGTGGAGATTTGAACCAAACATCTCCTGAATATGAGTGTAGAGCATTATTGCTATGCCAACCTGTTGGGTTTGTTCCTCTGTTACCTCTCTACCACTGATCCATATGTTCTCAATAATGTTGTATTTTAGCGTCCTGTTGCACTGATCCACATCCATGATGTGTATGTATTGACTGTCTTCTAGTGCACACAATCTCACTTGTCACTTCACTACATGTTTCGGCATCACTGTGCCATCCTCAGGTGTCTTATTTACGTTAAACTATTGCACTGCTCACCATCATGTGTCGTTTATAAAATGATTTAAAATGTATATTTGTCATGTACTATAATAAAATTTATATGTTAAAATTTTGTTAAGATTTATCGTCTTATACATCGTGTTTCAAACTCCTGTATTATATCAATCTTCCACTATGGGAGTCGTTCTTCCTATATTTTTGTGTATACTGCGTCTTGTGATGTGTCCTTCTGTTGTGGTTGTGTGTGTTGAACAATGCATTTTATAAACGACACATGATGGTGAGCAGTGCAATAGTTTAATGTAAATAACACACCTGAGGATGGCACAGTGATGCCGAAACATGTAGTGAAGTGACAAGCGAGATTGTGTGCACTAGAAGATGGTCAATACTTACACATCATGGACCATATGTTCTCAGCAACATCTTGTTGTCAGCCTCACTCTGTCTTCATTTACAGTGGTAGAGCAAATTTGCCGCAACCATAATCTCCTATCTTAGGGATATGGAGTAGGTTTATGAGATTGTCATGTTGACTTGTGTGTGTGTGTGTGTGTGTGTCCCACCTGTTAATGTTTGAATCAGTCAACTGATTTTCGTGAAAGTTGGTATGTGTGATATGCCATTGGAGACTACTCCAGTGCCATAATTTGTAATTTCCTATAGTTAATAATAGCAACATGGCAGATGCGCAAGTTTATGATGTGAGAAAGACATTTGTGCCATTTATTATATGGTGAAGATACAATTTTTGGTAATCTTTGAAAAATGTGAATCTGTTATTGAATTGATTTTTTTTTTTTGACAATGTAAATTAACACTGTGGCAGCTGAGTGAAAAATTTTATTTAGTGTTTAGTTTCATGGCACACTAAGGAACCACCAGAGCTTGATAAATGAAATTTAGAACATAGATGGATCATAAACATACCTACAGACTGCATATGAAACATTGTAAGTCAGCAATTAAAAATATGGCGACTACCCAAAACTGTGAGTTTGCTCTGACAAATTTCACATAGAGTCTATACATGAGCAGTAAGTTCTTCTGAAAAATAAAGTAACAGCCATAATGCCAATAAATATGTGCAGTAGGAAAGTAGGCTTTATGAATTTTGCTTATAATTGGTTGCTAATTATGTAATGTTTTTAAATTTAATTCCAGATTTCTAATAAGAACTGTCTTTTATACTCCACAACGTTTGCATCATTCCTTGAAGGTTGTACAGCAAAGAGGCATCCATTAAAGGACAGTTTGAGAAAAATGGCATTGCTTCAGTCCAAGAAAATTGTTGCCGTCTGTCAGATGACCGCAAAATCTGACAAGAAAATCAACATTGGCATTTGCTCAGAGCTGATTAAGGCTGCGAAGTCACAGAATGCTGAGGTAAGTACTGGTGGAATGGTAATGATATGACAGGTTCCATGCTTTACAGGAATTTGTTTATTAAAGCATTGAAGTTTGTGAGTGACCATGTACCATGAGAATATTAATTGCTGTAAGCAGCTCCTTGTTTTAGATTGAATGTGTTTCAGAACATAATGCAAACAGAATGTTTGGACCTAAAAGAGGATATAACAGGAGGGCAAAGAAAACTGCATAACAAGGAGTTTCATATATGATATAACTCCATCCTAAGTGCAAACTATATTTATAGGTCTTTTTCTTTATGCACAACATGTTTCGGCCCCAAACGACCATCATCAGGTGTATACACTCACGTATCTGTTACACTGCACTCATTTATAACATTTAATATTTAAAAACATAAGTATTCCTGATTAGCACATATAAAATCTTCAGTTCTAGTTTTAAATCCTTTAAAAATTTTTTCTCTAAATTTTAAAATTTAAAAATGTCAGGGTTACTCGCCCTATGTCTATAGTGCTGCAGTGGCTTCTTCTTGTTTCTAGTATTGTATAGGTGTTATCTGTAATATACAAATATTCATATTATTAATAATGTACATAATGTTTTCTTATGCGTTTATACTCTTATTTGTACTTACTCTGTGTAGTCTCCTTGTGTGCGTGCCGCTGCTTATCTTTACTACGTGTGCTGTCTGATGATATTGTGTGCCGTGTTTTATGTTGGTGAGTGTAGGAGGGGATTGGGTATTGGGAAGAGGGAGGTACCGTTAGTCTGTGTAGATTTCGTGTATCGTTTGAAATATGGGATTGTGTGTTTCTNATTTGAGTATCCGGAATTCCTATTATTATTTCTAATATCATGTATATATTCCTTATATCTGGTGTTAAATGTTCGGCCCGTTTGTCCAATGTACTTCAATGGGCAATCCGCACATTTCATTTGGTATGTGCCATTTTTATTGTATTTATCCAATTGTGGTTTATGTTTGAGTATATTTTCAATTGTGTTCTGTGTGCAAAATGCTACTTTTATCTGTATGTATTTGAAAAGTTTCATGATTTTC